>NC_081215.1:5620238-5921190 GCF_902713425.1 Acipenser ruthenus
ACTCGAGGTGCAAAAATCCATTTCTACATTTATTATACAGCAAATTGAAATGAAGTAATACCTCAATGAAATATGTGAGGCTAAAATGAAGTACTACTTTTGGTTTCTAATAAAACAAGGTATAGTGCAATGGCGAACCAATTAAACCTCCATCCCAGTCCTCAAGTAGTTACCTGGAATTTAAGAGCCCCACCAGGACCCTGTTTGCAGGGATATGGACTGCTGTGAATGTGGGTTTTCCCAAGATCCTACAGAGAAAGTCATAAACTGTGCTGAGCCTCGGAAATGCACTGTACTGGTTAGGATTATTATAATCCCCTTGCATCACAACCACCAGCCCAATGCCCATATTTGAGTTTATTAAAATCAACCTAAAGCCACAGTTTAGAACCAGCATCACCTAGCACCCAGTCCTCTGTTCAGACCACTATTCCAAGGATGGAAATGCAGCCCTCAATAGCAGTTTGAGCCATTCCAGGTTTTATTAGTAATCTAGTTAAAGTAATTAAAGATAGTAAAATAATTCCATAACCTCTCTCGCCCTCCCATTAGCTACAAGGTCTAAAATGTGCACTGCTGAAATAAATACATGTTATAGCAGACATGTGTTTTCCTTTTAAACATGATACCTGATCATCACTAGGTTAAAGAAAGTGCTCATTTTCCTTGGCTTACTCTCAGGAAGTCTGTTACTGCTTCACTTCCTTGTTCCTTTCATCTCAACATTGTCTTCACGGTCAAAGCATGTCAGTCAATAGGGGAAGGAGCTGGTTGGTTAATAACTGGAAATAAGCCATTGAAGGGGTGGGGACAATTTCCTCTTCTAGGTGAAATGACCAAGGAAGTGCAACATTATCTAAAAGCATTCAAACTACTGCAGCCCGCTAAATACTTTTCAAACTGTCCAGTTTTCTATTCCACTATACTTTCCCTTGAGCTGTCTGTTTGATGGGACCTCCACAAATTTAACTAACAGAAATGAAACTAAGAGAATTTGACGTCCTGTCAGCACAGGGAAATTATATATTTTTTGGTTCATACAAGGTGGTGTTGTAAAAACTGCATTCAAGGTTTGTTATCGTTTATTTCTTGCCCTGTGTGAGAGATACACTGCATCTGTGTGAGATATACATTGCACCCACATAGCGCAACCGCGCCACATACAAACATGTACATAAAAATACCTGCATCATGTAGTACACACTTTTTCTTGTTAAAGTCTCTGGTCCATGGCTGGTCGGGGCTGTTAATAAAGCTGTCCTAGCAACCAATACACATATATTGTATGGTGTTTGTTTACTAATTCTCCCAGAGCCTTCTGTTCACTCTACTTCACCTTAAAGAGAAATAGATGCCATTTTAATTGCTTCCCCTACTGTTTTTTTGTGATCATTCTGAGTGGTTCTGGGCTCTGTTGTTCCACCATTGAATTATTACTAGTGTTCTCTAAATCTGCTCTTACCTGGCTTTGAGTTTGTCTGGAGAATTCTAAGTGCTGAGACTAAGAGCCTTTCTCATTTATGCTATTGTTTACATATGGAATAATTTAGTACCACTGCCTCTATAGCTGCTGGTATAGCTACTCTTCAACATGACTGGCCATAGAGAGACATGGGTTCAAATCTTATACATGTTCACCCCATAGGGCACACCAGATCTTCACATACACTCTTGTCATGTTTGGACTTGCCCATTGAAAGACATAAATCCATTTCAGACACAAGAACAGTGTATAATATGCACAACATTAATTACAAAACAGTTCTCCTATAAGAACCCCAGGAATACACTTCACACTGCGATGCGACAAGCCATATGGAACACACATATGTGCCCCATGTATGGGAATGACATAACATGATATGGCGTGTCCTTGGAAAGCAGGTGTTAACATATAGTAACAAAGACTCATCCTGGGGTTTTAAATAAAGACACAAATGACTCACTGCCAGCCATTACTAAGTTTGCTGTACATTCAAAATGTGTTTAAATATGTATTTAATAAACAACAGTGGGACGTAACCATGTATTTAAATAGCATGTGGGTTATAGTCTGGGGTTTAATAGCAAGTTTTGACTAGTTAAAATAAATAAATACATAAATAAGTAGTAATAATAATAATAATAATAATAATAATAATAATAATAATAATAATAATAACGTGTAGAGTGCATTATGCTGCTATGATTTAAGTGTGTTGTTGGGTTTAAGCAACAAATGTTGTTGCAGAAAAACACAAAACGATTTTGTAATCTAAACATAATCCAAGATCTGAGCAATGTGTCTCACTAATCCTGACCTGAAGGACCAACACCTTGTGGTGAGTTTTTAAGACCACTACCACAGTAAAATCATACAGTAGCAAAGTGTAGTAAAGCATAGTGAAAGCATGGTAAAGCATAGAAAAGTACAGTAGTGTATTGAAAATCAAAGCAAACCATGCATCGTATAAAATACAGGAAAAGCAATGTAAAACTACAAAATGTAAAAGCCTCCAAAAGTTGAAAGATACCCAGTGCGCCACCTCATTCCCCCACTCTTGAACCAGTAAACCTGGTGGAAAGCCATCTTCCAGTACATATCCACCAGCACACAGCTGTAAGTTGTCTTGTTTGATTTAATTGCATCTAAGGGGTGGAGAGGTATACATACATGGATATGTGTGTGTCTTCATTCCATTGCAGCCTCCATCTCAGGGCAGTACAGAAGCAAATGACTTCTGAGGCAGTTCCTTCTAGAAAGCTAAAAGTCCCAAGGGAGGTTTAGCCCCGTGTATTAGACAATAAGCCTATGGGCTTTGCAAGTCTTAGACAGCTGGTTATCCATTATGACTTGGACAAACATGTTTCCTTTGTAGTCTGAGACAGCTGGACATGAAGTCATATTGATCCGTGTGGTTTAATAAACGCTGCAGGTCCTGTTCTGGGTATAATCTCTTGTCGAAATCCATGTGGTTAAATAGATCTCACCAGTTCTGTTTGATTCTTGGTGCTGTAGTTTCTCCACGGCTGGATGCCTACTGCAGTAACTTCATGGCACTCGACCAGCATGCAATTGAAATTGCGCTGACTGGAAAAGAACATGTGTCTTTTACTTTTCCATTATTATCATTATTGTAATAAGTGAGAGTTCTTGGAAAACAATTGGAGAGGCCAGACTGAAAACGTTATTTGTGTGGTTGACACCCCCTACAGAGATAAATGTAAATAATTTCAAGCACTTAAGGGCAGTAGGCCCTTATTAATTCTCTTTTCCTTAAAAACCATTTAAATTCCTTGAATGCCTTTTATTAGGCAATACAATGGGGGCTTTGGATCTAAATAAGGTTTTAATAAGAGATCTATTATACAGAAAAACACAGACACTGATTGGACCATAAGGCAACATTGCTTCCTTCCACCACTGCTTCCCTCCCTCTCAGTCCCTCAGTTCTAACCATGGAACCAAACTGCTTCCCTTCATCCCAGTTCCTCAGCTCTAACCATTAGGCCACACTACCTCCAAGTCATTCCCTCAAGTCAAACCATTAATCATCACTGCCTCTCATTCCATCCGCTCTGTCCATACTCCCTGTTCCTAAAGCAGACAACACCGCCTCCCTCTCATTTCCACAGCCTCCTCAGCTGTAACTACCTGGCCGAACTGCCAATTCACAGATGAATAAATTGAATGCCTCCCTGCTGTGCTCTGCTAGGAACAATGACTCAAAGAAAGTTGTTTATAAAGCTCACTGTTGCCAGCAGCATACTTTCTGCTTCCATCTGATAGAGCTTTAAATGCGTAGTCTCCCTAAACATCTTTCCAAGAGATTTTAAATTAATTTTCTTTATCAAATATATTACTCTGTCCCCCAGGGAGCCAGCGTTTTGTTTGAGATATTTTCCACCTGTGTTCTGTGGCGCCCCCTGCTGCAAAAGACATGAGGTGCAAAGTAACTCTTTGAATTTGATGTTTGTAGGAATAAGGGCTGATGTGTATTTAATCTTTTTAGAGTTTATTAGAAATAAAAAAGTTGAATGATGGTCACCAAAATATACTATTATTCCTTCCTTCCCTTTATTGCAATGCTATTCCTATTTAGATCACCAGGGATGGACATACAACTCCCATTGCATAGCAGTTTCATCCATTCCTGGTTTTACTATGAGTTTGTTACACACCCAAGCTTCTTACCTGTAGACTGTGGCTAATCAAGCTGGTAGTAAAACCTGGAAAATGTGAAACTGCAATGCAATAGGAGTCTTTATTCCATCCCTGGGTCTCACATGCTGGCTACTTTCTCAAAGCTACATTCACATTCTCTCAGAAAGAGCCAACGCACCCAATACATTTACCAAACCAGAAATAAACAGCTCAGACATTGTATTCAAGGGCTTGTAAATAGTGTTACGCTAATAAGTGTTTTCCCCACACTTTTTTGCAAATGGTAATTTAGGGGTAAACAGCTTTGAAAATATAGCAAAAAGAAAAGGCTTTAAAACTGAATATCTGAGAGCTGCATAATATAGACTTTTCTAAATGAATTCTTACTGGCAATTGCTTCTCACAATTGTGGTTCCTGGGGTCTCTCAACTACATCATCAGTGTGTTCCAAATCAAAGAGGATACTGTGAAAACATTGCTAGGCTACTCTAGGACTACCTGACATCCTAGTTTCTGCTTGTTAACCAATCTGTTGCCTCCCAATAGGATTGACATAATGTAAGCCAGTCATTGATATCTTCCACAATTTCCTTTGGACCTGGGTCCCAATAATTATGATGTTGACCTCAGGAAGAACAAGTAACAAGTAATGAAAAAGTACAGCTCACCCTCCTGGTTCTCCCCCTACTGGTATGTGGATACAGTTCGTATGCCTAATGAATGATTGATTCTAATAATAATAATAAAAAAAATGTTGTTTGCTTTTGGCCAAGGCAGTATCATGTGTATAGGGTTTTAAAACTCATTGAAATGTTTGTTTGCAAAGCTTAATGGGATTTAAGATTCTTGGTTACCCTGTCACATTTGTTTGTGGTTGATTTATTTACAGACTGTATAGTTTATTAAGTTTAACCACAAGCTGTTTTGGGTAATGAAAATTGAGATTGTAGAGGACCTGAGCCTAGCTATCTACGGTGAGCAGTGAAAGGGGGATACTGAAGACATTAGAAGGGACCTGGGAGGGAGTTGGGGGATGTGAAATGAGGCAGCACACTTTTAAGCTGCACAAATAATTGGGTATATGATTGGAATGTAATGGAGACATCCAAATATACTAAGGTGACAAAACTGTCAACCCATAGGCATTTCTACGTAGCCATTTGAGCAAAGATTTAAAGCTATGCAAGGTTTTTAGCAGAATAATCCTTGCAACCATCCTCAGAAATCAAGCACACGTGGGACTGAGGAGGTAACTCCCTCATGTCAACCACCTACCAATAGTATTCAAGCCAGAGATCTAAACCTACCTCTCTGTACAGTACAGTCTGTACTGTGCTTTGAGTTTAGCTGCTCCTCCTCCCTAACCTCCGTCTCATTTCTGGCCTCACCAGGGGGTTTGCTGTGGAACTCTGTCTCTCTGCACCAGAAGAGTGGTCAATGAAAATGTAGTGGTAGCTCCAAGTGGCCCAAAAATTATATTATTTCCTGTTCGGCAAAAGTTGTCTTGTTTTATGCAGAACCAAAAACCAGTGGTTTGTGATAGAATTTAATTGTTGCTAACAACCAAGGCTGCTTTAACTGTGATGAAACTTAGTATGAGAATTCTATGTATGTTTGAGGTATAGGAAATTAGGTCATGTTGGTTGAGGCCACTGATGGACTGGGCGTGCCTGTATATAATGAATAAATACAAATATATAATATAATGAATATAACAAAGAAAGTGGGTCAGTGACAACTGATTATGTGCATGAAAGTGGTTTCTAAATCCTTAGTTATTAAAGGTTTAATGGTAAACTCTTTTGTCCTGTCCCTTTTGTGACCTCTTTCATATCTGCCTTCTAATACTGTCGAGTGAGGATGGGACTCTCTGTCAATCCTAAAGGCAAATTGAACACACTACTTCCAGTCTGCTCAGTAATCTCTGCAGTTTCATGTATACCTAGTTGGGGATCAGGGGATGAGAGAGGCTTGTCGTCTACTTAACCTTGACCTTGTCCTGTCCGTTCTAATCCCCGTTTATTGAGCAGGGGAACAAGAGTGAATTGCTCTTGCTATCTACCTTCACAGCTTTGCTTCCCCTTTTTAAAACATTGTAAATCAAAGCTTTAACATTTTTTTTTATTTATTTATCATCATTTGCAAAGCAAGTTCCCTGCAGCTCGTCAACTGTGATCCTAAATTCACAAAAGTTAAATTGGGCACAAAGTGGAATCAGGAAAATAAGTCAAGAGGCTGATTGAAATACCTTTGTAAAGGTAATCAAAAACATATTCAAAGGGGGGTTGTGCACATAGTTCGATTATGGGGCATTCCTTTGTCAAGGTTTTTATGCTTTTGTATGCTTACCTATTATTAGCATTTAAGCAACATTATCTCTGGCCCTTCTTTACCTGGTATTGAATATTTTTATTCTTGAAATATAAATGTTCTTATTTCTCAATTCCTTTATATGTCTTTATATACAGTACATGAATGAAAAAGAAAGATTTGTCATCAAAATCTGGTACCTAATCATTTCCTTGCTGAAGTTGTAATCACACCATGTGACCCACAGCACAGGAAGGGATTAAATAACAGGAAGTTGCTAAACCTATAGTGTATTTCAAATGCTCAGCACAGCCATAAGGAACCAGTGATATTTTAGGCTTGGCTTTTGCTTCTTTAAGCATGCATTGTATTCGGAGTCTACTAAGTGAGCAAATACCGGTAAGTGTGATTATTACACTATTGTTCAATTCTGACCTGCACACAATCTTGTAAATTATATCTCCAAACAGATCTTGAAGGATGATGGTTAAAAGAAAGTTTACTTGATTTACCTTAGAGAAAATATGTTACTGCTTCACTTCCGTGGTCATTTCACACCAGCAGGGTCAAGTAATTTTACTGGCTGCAAAGTATGTCAGTAATTAGGGGAAGCAACTGGTTGGTTACAGTTACAAATGCAAAGAAGTGTGGGTAACACTGTTGTCACACCTCCTGACCTGAACACCCCCTGCTATTAAATTCTGGGCCTCTTAAAAGAAAAGACTGACAATTTCCAGTTGTGTGATGGTTCTGTAGTATGGATCAGAATTCAAACCCAGGCCTGCATTGCAAGAGGCTTGCTGCACCATCTATTTTTTTACACAGGTTATGCAGTCACTGTACTGAATAACTTACCATATGGAAGAGAGTGAGTGAGTGCAGGTCCTCATTTCTAGAGTTTGTAAAACAAGGTGTTTTTAAATTAAATAGCTAGAACAATACAAACCATTTCATATCTTTCACTTACAAGCAATTCAAACTCCCTCCCACCAACTTGTTCTTTCCGAAGGCGATTGCATTATCAGTGCAATGCAAGTTATAACTGGATAAGCAGACCGACTAGGGGCCTATATGGCTGAATCTGATGCATGTCAGTGATTGGAGCTGTAGCTGGTATGTTAATAAACAGGAACTTAAATTCCATAAAGTTCAAAGGTAAGGGGTTCATCGAGTGATCCCCTTGACAGGTTTTACAAAGCAATACGGGGGGTAGGGGGAGTAACAGAATCGTAATCATTAAGATGAAAAATATATTTACAAAGATCAGTAAACAGCCGTTAGCCCCCAACCACCAGGTATTAATTAAACATACGAAGGTGGATGCTTAATCATAAGCCAGGCAGGGATTTTGACACGGCTGCCTTTATTAATTTTCCTTTCCTGCTGTTAAAACATTTCCAGATCAGGTTTTTTCATGGGATGACGTTATATGTGGTGTGACATTACCATTTAGATCCTAGCAGGCCAGCGGGTGCCTGTGTGGTTTTCAGCGTCTTATTGTGATTATTGAAGAGTCCTACTAGGGATGTGAAGCGGGGAAAGTGTTCCTTTTCAGCGACCCCTGTGGGCATGCTCCCCTCAAGCCCAGGCTGGACCGTTGCCTGTAGGGTTCAGTAGCTTGGTAACATCCATTGCGGATTAAAATAACCGATCTGCGTGACATTGGGAAAGCAGGTCATCATTTTATCTCCAGCATCAGTGCCTTAACCTTTCACAAAATATACAATGAAATGACTACACTTGACTCTCTTTGATAAGTGTTTGCAGAGGCCAGTTGTCTGCTGTAAAATTAATCTACCATGCAAAACCAAATTAGTATAGAGTTTTAAAATGAATCACCATGCAGCTTTCAGATACAAATGACATTAGTTTGTTTGTGTCAATTGAAATTACGAGACAGAAGCCACACTTAGTTCATATTAATTCCTGTTTTTATTAAAGTTTAATTGAGTGTGAACCCTTTTTCGTGTCACTTGTGAGCGGAATTGCAAATCTCAAGAAGCCAACTCTCAGCATGCCCTCAATGGCAATCCACATTCATTTAACATTTGTAGAGTTTGAAACAGCATTCCAGGGAATTGTCTCTTCCTTCTCCATATATGGATCTCATTGTTCTTTTTTTCAGAGGGTAATTGTAGGTATGCAAGCAATGATAACATTTAGCATATAGCTTTCTGTGGTCTACAGGGTACTTGAGGTTGTAAGCTTTTAAATGGAAACTTATTAACATAATTTATTAAAATCCATTGAAAGTGCTCTAGATTGTACCTGACATGTTTGCTGAGTGCACCAGTTCTCGGTAGGAAATGACCTCAACCACTCCTGAGCAAAGGAAAAGCAAAGGGAATGTGGGTCACACATACAGACGTGCTCAAATTTGTTGGTACCCTTACAGCTCATTGAAATAATGCTTCATTCCTCCTGAAAAGTGATGAAATTAAAAGCTATTTTATCATGTATACTTGCATGCCTTTGGTATGTCATAGAATAAAGCAAAGAAGCTGTGAAAAGAGATGAATTATTGCTTATTCTACAAAGATATTCTAAAATGGCCTGGACACATTTGTTGGTACAGCTTAGAAAAGATAATAAATAATTGGATTATAGTGATATTTCAAACTAATTAGTTTCTTTAATTAGTATCACACATGTCTCCAATCTTGTAATCAGTCATTCAGCCTATTTAAATGGAGAAAAGTAGTCACTGTGCTGTTTGGTATCATTGTGTGCACCACACTGAACATGGACCAGAGAAAGCAAAGGAGAGAGTTGTCTGAGGAGATCAGAAAGAAAATAATAGACAAGCATGGTAAAGGTAAAGGCTACAAGACCATCTCCAAGCAGCTTGATGTTCCTGTGACAACAGTTGCAAATATTATTAAGAAGTTTAAGGTCCATGGAACTGTAGCCAACCTCCCTGGGCGCGGCCGCAAGAGGAAAATCGACCCCAGAGTGAACAGAAGGATAGTGTGAATGGTAGAAAAAGAACCAAGGATAACTGCCAAAGAGATACAAGCTGAACTCCAAGGTGAAGGTACGTCAATTTCTGATCGCACCATCCGTCGCTTTTTGAGCAAAAGTGGGCTCCATGGAAGAAGACCCAGGAGGACTCCACTTTTGAAAGAAAAACATAAAAAAGCCAGACTGGAATTTGCTAAAATGCATATTGACAAGCCACAATCCTTCTGGGAGAATGTCCTTTGGACAGATGAGTCAAAACTGGAGCTTTTTGGCAAGTCACATCAGCTCTATGTTCACAGACGAAAAAATGAAGCTTTCAAAGAAAAGAACAAAAGAACACCATACCTACAGTGAAACATGGAGGAGGCTCGGTTATGTTTTGGGGCTGCTTTGCTGCGCCTGGCACAGGGTGCCTTGAATCTGTGCAGGGCACAATGAAATCTCAAGACTATCCAGGCATTCTGGAGCGAAACGTACTGCCCAGTGTCAGAAAGCTCTGTCTCAGTCGCAGGTCATGGGTCCTCCAACAGGATAATGACCCAAAACACACAGCTAAAAGCACCCAAGAATGGATAAGAACAAAACATTGGACTATTCTGAAGTGGCCTTCTATGAGTCCTGATCTGAATCCTATCGAACATCTATGGAAAGAGCTGAAACTTGCAGTCTGGAGAAGGCACCCATCAAACCTGAAACAGCTGGAGCAGTTTGCTCAGGAAGAGTGGGCCAAACTACCTGTTAACAGGTGCAGAAGTCTCATTGAGAGCTACAGAAAACGTTTGATTGCAGTGATTGCCTCTAAAGGTTGTGCAACAAAATATTAGGTTAGCGGTCCCATCATTTTTGTCCATGCCATTTTCATTTGTTTTATTATTTACAATATTATGTTGAATAAAAAATCAAAAGCAAAGTCTGATTTCTATTAAATATGGAATAAACAATGTTGGATGCCAATTACTTTTGTCAGTTTCAAGTTATTTCAGAGAAAATTGTGCATTCTTCGTTTTTTGTGGAGGGGTACCAACAAATTTGAGCACGTCTGTAAGGCTAAAACTATTTTAAAGTGCAGAAGGTTTGGTAAAGCAGAGGCAATCATAGTAAAACATGGTATGTCAATGCGCAGTTTAGAAAATATGGGTAAAAGCAAAGCAAATTTACCTGGGCAAACGAAAGGGTCTATCAAAATAGAGAACACACACAATATTAAGGTAATTGCAATGAGACTCATTCAGAATGATTGCAAAAGCAGTGCAGTAGGGAACCGTACAAAAACAAATTCTTAGTAAAAAAAATATATATAAAAAAGAGAAGAAACTGTAATTCAAAACAAGATTTTGGAACTGGAAAAGCATGCTGTGATATTTTTGATACACTGTATTTTGCATTTTGAGGCAGACCATAGATACACTACAGAAAATAAGTCTTGTTTTGTGCTGTGAGATTGTTTTTTCCCCACAAGTATTCTTTTTACAAATGCTTGGACTTAAATATTGTGTAAGTCGACTTTTGTTGGTACAGCGGAAATAAGCTTTTTTTTAACTATGTTTGCAAGACACTGCACAAATAAATCCAGGAGATGCGTTAATAATGCAATATTGGCATGACACATACAAATGTAAGATTCTGCAAAATCTTCTAAAAAAGACCCTCTTAACGTGAATCAATGGAAGATTGTATATCCAGATTCATTTTCCATGGGTGTTTTGGCATATATCTTTGTTTTTACATGATTAGGTATTTTTCCTCAAGTGGGCCAAATGATGTTCCCCAAACTCACAACAGCACGTGAATTCTCACTCCTCATAGAGTGTCACTTGAGAAGAGGGGGGTGTAGGGGATCTACCAGCCCACCCTTCTTTGCCAACAGCCTGCCAGTTATCAGCATTGACTACCGCCTACTGCGTATTCCTAATACCCATCAAAGTGTGTTTATTAAACTTGAACCTAGCAGCGTGCTTGCCAAGTCTTCCATCTGGGTCTGTCTGACTCCACTGACACTTCAGAAGCATTTCATATACCCTGCTGCACACGTTATGGGATTAAGGTCATTTTGATTTTTTACATTTTTTCTGAGCTGTTTGTGATCAACATTTATCGATCTTTCACAGATATTTCCATGCTACACTTCCTGCTCCTCAGATGTCAAGAGATTGCATGAAGGAACGCAGTTAACATTGCAAACACAGTTAACATTGCATCTTTCGTATAGGAAAATGTGAGGGCTACAAAGTGATGACAATACATCATTCATTATATTTACCAGAATGATGTTGCTATCTAATTCAGCAAATGTTTGTGTATTAAGTAAGGAACAAGCATTTGCAATGAGGAAACTGGTTCACGGATCTTTCACAACACTGTACTTGCCAAAACACAACTACTTCAGGCTTATTTTTTAATTTTTTTTTGCTTCCGATATGTTTCCTCTTCACTTCAAAATAAGCAGAGCTCTTACATTCTGCAATCTTGTTACAATAAAATGGTAACAATTACAACATTTTTAAATCATGTTTTTCTTTTCTCTTTCACATACCTACGGTAATAGGAGGCTTCCTTTAAAGTATCCTGACTGGATATTTTAACTGGAATAGCCCCATAGCAACCAAATTGGCCACCTAGATCAATAGTGAGGCTGGTACTTGCAGTGAAATATATTGCAGACATAAGCCTCAAAAGTAAACGCGTGCACTTCCAATTGTCTTCAGTAGTCATTGTCTTGTGATGCATATCCGCTGTTAAAAAGAAATGTCGACACAACACCCTTAAACTACACCTCTGTGTCCCAGCCTTTATGAGCTTTCTTATATAATTATTGATTGTCATGTATAAATGGTGTGTAACAGCAGTATCCAGTCACATGACTGTTGGAAGGTAATCGCTTTCGGAATGTGAATCCCTGACTTATCCAGTCTGGTGATTATCTTGTTTTAAATCACCACATTTCTGAATGTTATCGCTGTAGCCCAGCATTATCAGCTGTTTCTTTCACATTATGTTTTTTAAGTACCAGAAAGAAACACATTTCAGACACTGCCACACAAAAGCACTTTTTTTCTCCTTAATGAAAAACCCTTTCTATACCAGAGTGCGAAACAAGACAGAATTTGGAATGCAATTATTCTTTCCAAGAGAAAATGTTTTTTAGCTGTACAATCTCTGCATAAAAAATGTAGGGACAAAAATTGTGTCTGATAGACTTTGATTGAGGCTGATATAGTAGATGTTTGGTTGGTAGGTGATTCCGTATCCAAGGCTGCACAGATTATAAATGTTTCACAAGTAGCGAAAACATTTAAAAAAAAGGTTCCACTACCAGCTTCCCTGAAAGAATTAAAGATCATATTCATTGAGAAATGAGCCTGTAACACTATAGAACAATTTCACACTTGATGACACATCGAATTAGTGCCCTCCTGGCTGCTCTGCACCCTGCTAACAATGGCACGTGTTTTTAATCTTTAGTCCATCCTGTGTATGTGTCTGTGTAAAAACACAAACAACCAACTCTTGTGCTAGATTTCTCTTAATTTGCATGTACCACGCTTTAAAGAATATTCTTTATCCTTGTTTAATAATTGACATCATAATTCCACATTGAAGACCCCGAGTACACCCTTGGTCACTGCATGTATAATTGTACCATATTAAGTTTCATATCTATGCCGTATTTTAAAATGCATATGTTTCGGCAGGGCAACATAAATAGTTTTATCATTATACAATCATCATTATAAATTAACCCAGAGGGTCGCATTTAATTATTGACTGATACATACACATAATACATATAAATCATATGCTTTACTATATATTTAAAACATATGGCTGTTATTTATGGAGATTCTGTTTCACAATAAAATCTATGTAGCAGAACAGACTGAAGAGTTGTTTTTTTCCTGTGAATTTGAATCTCTTGGCATTTTTCGAATGTCTACTGGCTAGTGCCTGTCTCCCCGTGCCGCCTTGTTACAACACTGCTGAGCTCTTGTGAGGGATTAATAATCATTAGGTTTTGGGCAACAGTTCAGGGTCTTAATCAGCAATTTCACTAAAATCACTCTCACACTGCCTGGCCATCCCTGCTGTTTAATATGGATTATACGATTTGCTGATCATATTAAAACTTGGCTGGTTGGTAATAATAATCTTTGATGTGCAGTCGCCTCCTCTTATAAAGTCAGGGATAGGAATTCATTGCATGGAAGGTGTCGGATCTGGGGATCACCTGACCATTTGAGCAGTTTAGCTGTACCTTCATACTACACAATGGGACAGCCAGGCATGGATATGGATTCTCCAGTGCTGTTAAGCGCTAAATCTGTCTCTGTGGTGTGCCTTCCATGTGGACAGACAGACTGGGACAGAGACAGACAGACAGATGGAGGTGCTGAATTCATATTGTACCCTGTCAGTGTTGTCACCAGTATTTTTTGGTTATGGCGTATTCAAGGTGCAGTCAAATATATTGGGAATGGTAACGAATACCCAATAAATACATACTGAGCAGTGGCAACTGATCTCAATGTCTGACTGCAAGAATATTAAAGTATTACTCAACACCCTGCATTGTTTACAAGAAACTATTTTTATTTTTCACCTTTGCTGTATCCCATGTTGCCGGTATCGCAGCTACATATAATTCAACATATTAACAACTGTTTCGATAATTCTTTGAGAAATCACCTGGATAATCTACTTCTCAACTTTTGCTCCCGAGCGTTTTCTTTTATAAACATTGTATCCGGGTGTGGCAAAGTGGCTAGTGAAGGGGAACATGTGTAGCGGTGATGCGATGCAGGAGTGAACAGGCAGACAACGGTATACAGTGGAAAAATAGTGTTTTATTTATAATCCAGGTCTGGTGACCGTCAACTAATAAACCCCGGCTATACACACCAATGTGTAAAGCACGGGGATAACAAAACAGGGCACAGTCCCGAACAAAAAGGAACACACGGTCACCAGTCCTGGGTGAGTGCAGTCGTGCTGGTGCTTAGTGCAAACACAAGTATTTCGTGACGGTTAGTGCAGTGGTGCTCCGGATTGTGCTGACCCTCGGCGACAGCTCCGGAGATGTGCTCTAACTGTCTGGTGAAGTAAAACACAAACAATTACCACACAGACAAACACAACACAAAAACACGTATCACGTCTCTTTTTTTTATTTATTGAGAGCTCCTCTCTCAGTCCTTCTCTCTCTCGCGCTTTACCCAAAACGAAGGAAAAGAACAGCGTTACCCTGGCCCCTATATGTAATCCCGCATGATATCTAGGTAAACTGTTGCAGCTGCCTTATTACTTGCAGCTGCCCCTCGTTTACCTGTCAAATCAATACGGTCTTACAACAGTCTCGCTTCTTTCCAGGCTGACCCACTTCCCGGTCCCGGAAACGAACTGTCAGGCCAGCCCTTCCAGATACTTCTCCTCCCGTTCTTTAGCGCCCTCACAGGTCGGGAGGAAGATTTATCACCAGAACTCATTGTATTTCTGTCACACCGGGTCATGTTCCCCCTGCAGCAATATCCTTTTCTTCTGTTCTCGTAATACGTCACGCATTTCAAACGAAGCACCAGCATTACTTTATTACACTTTGCTTTGACACTTGTAAACTTTTCTACTGGTATTTACAACAGAAAAGCATTTTTAGTGTGTGAGGTGGGAAAATATACTGTGGGGTTCTAATCACTAAAGTAAGAAATCCATGCACAGTACATAAAATATATGGGTTGTATACCTGCCCTGCGGTTAAACAAACATACACACAGAGGCCTTCAGTCTCCAGTATGGTCAGCCCATCACCTATCGCAGGTTCTACATGTGTGCCATTGCTTTGCCATGCCCTTTGGGTAGACACACTGAATGCTTCTGAATTCCATGCAGTCAATCCCTCAGTCTCCACAAGATTCATTAGTGTGTGAGATCTGCCACCAAGAAAGACAAGCAGACTGCTCGCCCAGAGTACATCTTTTAGATCAACATCATGGCTCAGTCATTCACTGTCGGAAACTCCCAGATCCCTGTACGAAGACTCCTGCTTCTATATTCTGTGGTCAATGTTATCACAGTTTTTGTGTGTAATTTGTAGACAGCAAGGACCAAGCTGGTTTCGGTGATAAAGGTATTCAATACAGACTGCCTGTATCTGGGCTGCCGGACGGGAGTTTCAGATTAGAAAACCTAATCTGTGCTTTGACGTCAGAACAGGACCAAGCTATCCGTGGCTGGAGGATTTGAGAGAGTATTTCCCAGCATGCACTGCACTCTTCTTTTTCCCTGTTTCCTAGCTGCTGGAAATGAAATCCCCTCGCATGCTGCTCACAGAAGCCTACTTTGAGTGGGCTCGAAAAATCCACGAATTCATGTAAACTAGTCCCTTATCATTGTAGTTGCTCTTTTTGTTTCCCAGAGTTTGACTTATGCCCACCCAGAGGGAACGTATACTATTCATCTCCCTCTTTCACTTCTATGAGAAATGCTTGGGAATCGTGTTTCCTACTCAGGTACATACAACTCGCATTGAACCCAATTCTTGAAAAATGAATAGGAACCAAGTTTGAACCTATTATATCAAAACCGTTGAAGAAGACAATAGAGGAAGGGCATGTTTTTGAAACTGCAAAGGGAAACTTTTTCCATTTCAAAACCCATAACATTCCAGTGTGTAGCTAAGATTTGCAAAGCATGATCTTACATATCACCTAGTTTACCCATGTGACAATGACGTCCCTGATCTACCGAGAGCATCATTTTAGTATACCACTCCAAGTTTCACTACAGCTAAGACCGAACATGTGGTTTAAACTGCTGCTCAGTGTGTGATGTAATTGGTGAGGATTTGGTTGTATAAGAGGAAAGAACCTACTTTGCTTCTCGATTCAGGTTGCATGGTTTAGACTGGGTCACTGCTCCGGATACCTGGCATATGGTATGATGGATATGATTAACCTAATGGACTAAATAAACCAACGTTCCAGGTTAAAGCATGTCGGAATTTTTGAGGAAATCCACCAGCTCTAGAAATCCAAAGCTGATTATCACTTTCTATTGTTCCTCAATGAAAAAACAGGGTAGATATTACCTTGAAATCACAATCTGTAGCGTTTATCCACCAAATGTCCTTTTATTAGCTTTAGGGCCACTTCTTGTTGTGCAGCTGAAGAGATACTCTAATTTACATCAAGGCTGTGGAATGCTGTTACATCCATTTTAGCACTAGCAGTATTATTAATGGTCCCTCTTCTGTTGCAGATCTTGTGGTTCTTTGTTTGTAATGCTATAGATGAAACATTATAGCTGCTTTCTGGTGCCTAATCATGTGCTGCAGCTCAAACACACTCGGCTTAGCTGCACCCAGACCATGTTATCTAAAGCAAAGGGATCATAATGCAACAGTTTATCTATGGTGTTGTAGCTGAGATACTATGGTATATGTATATCAGGCGATGAGGGGACAGCAACAATATCAATAAAGCCTAAAGGAAAACATTGGTTTGAAAAATGTACAAAACATGCTCCATAGTAGTTGTTGGTATATCCGAAATGGCCATGAAGGACTGGGACCAGTTTGAGTTCAGCCTGCCTGGGGCACCTTGCAGTGAGTGCGTAGCAGCCTGCCATTCTCTTGGTCAGTGCAAAGCTCAGGGAAGATGAATCAGGCCCTGCACTCAGATGACATTATTAGGGTCGAAATTAATCAAGCTCCCATGGCTGCAGGCCTGATTTGACGATTTGCAGCAGATTGACTACTGGATCACTAGCACTGAGATTGAGACTTTATCATTTTTATTATTATTGCTATTGCTATATACAGTATATGCAGGAATTGTGGGAAACCTTTGGCTTCTGGGTCAAAGTCAACTGTAGGGTCAAAGGTTTTCCATAATCATTGTTGTTCACTTGTTATGTGCAGTATTTGTGAGATACAGACGGACAGATGAACAGACATCACTGTGGTATAGTACACTTTCAGTAACACTGATCTATACTGGTAGTTTGCCCTTTGTGCACAATACAGGTATATTGTCCCCTCCATAGTAAATGTATTACACAGGCAATTTGCCCACAGAGAAAAATCTGTCCCCACTGCAGCAACATACAGAACTTTAAATGAATTCTAAACTGGGAAAATAACACCCTATACAGCACACAGCATTGAAATAAGCATGAAGCTAATATCTGTGAAAGCAAGTAATTGAAAGACATATTTGGATAAAACCCAACAGTGAAAATGACACAGCACTCAAATCAACTCTCGGGGGTGTCTCTCTATCAGAAAAAAAAAATCAAGATTCCAAAAACTGGCAGCTGATCTCAAATGAGTTTCTATTGCTCTGCACTGTTGAGGTCCACATTTATGCTATTCGTAAATGATAGGGTATCTGAAAATGTGTTTTAAAGCACAAATAAACATCAAAAAAGCATGGCTCAATACAAATACAACATGGCTCAATATAGTACTGTACCTACCTTTGTCTAAAATACCTGCTCATCACTGATTTCTATGGGGTGCAGTTAGATGTTTAAATGTATTTATTTATAAACCAGAAGCCCTTTAGAACGTGTTTGTCAAAGAAAACATTTGTATAAGAGAATTTTATATTGTAAAGAGATATCAGGTCATGCAGTTTCAGTGCGAGAACTGGCATCTCAAATTGTACAAAATGAATCTCATAATAATCTTATATATATATATATATATATATATATATATATATATATATATATATATATATATATATATATATATGAACATAATTTAGATATTTTAGTTAACAATATATAATCAAATAAACTGCACAATGATAACACAAAAGTCTACCGGAAGCCCCAATAGTAGTACAGTATTTCATGTTAGATTTCAAAATGTCACATTTTTCAATTTTTCCGTTAAGTATATGTATATTCACATGTTACTGTAACATTATTCAGCAGGTTTCATTCGACTTTATGAAGCGAAAATTAGTTAAATTCTATAGGGTGATGCAAAACTGTTTTGCCAAATAGGTTTGCTTTTTTCAAAGTCACACAGGACTAGTAGCGTTACAATGTACAAAGTCATTTTAGAAATAGAAAGCAAACTACATTATGAAAAATGGGCCTGATTCCTCCAGGTCTGTTTGATATTGCCTATCAGCCAGTGATGTATGCACAGTTAGATTGTGCAAATCAGCCTCTCTACAGGTATATGTCTCTTCAAAGCTATGAAAAATCAGTACCATCTCTGGAGCAAACAATCTATACAACCTAAATCCTCGCACAGAGGGTACAGCATTCAGCATGTCATTTGATCTGATTTGATTTATTCAAATATTCAGTGAGGCATCCCATATTTCAGGAAGGCGTCAGGTCAAGGCTGCTAATATGCAAGTAAAAAAATCAAACGTCAGTGGGTAAACAGTCAGTCACATACATACTTTCAATATTAAAAAATGGCCAGGTGTATGCAGTATTCATACAGCTTTCAAAGTGGTATGTCGGGGAGACTATTCCTGTTATATAAAGCTAATAAGGATCTCCTCTCCACTTCTTTCCTTATCCTGGTACAATTACTCAACCTGTAGCTACTGTTATTGCTAATTATATAGTGTGAGAGATAGTAACTGGCCATTTAAACCTTTAGAAATTGTGTTCATAATATATGTTAAGTGGTACGTTTCATTATTAACTGCTAAGAGCTATATCTTAATAATATGTTAACACATGTACATTGTGTGTTTAATATAATACAGCTGCAGGAACTCCCAGTTAAAGCAACTTATAACCATTACGTCCATCACACATCAGTAAAGCCCACCACACTTACATCAACAGCTTCCCATGCTTATCTCTTAAAGATACAGTGCAAATTAACATCATCCTTGAAACAAGAACATAACAACATACACTAACCTCCATCAATCAGCTTTCTTCTTCTCTGTCTTTTTTTTTTGTAACTCTTGAACGAGCGGATGTGAGTAGAGGAGTTGGTGGTATATCTGTTTATTTTGAATGGAGATGGCCACATGTTGAGATGCAGTTGTACGCAATTCATTATCAATATAGACACAGTCTATTTCAGTCCCTAGGTGGCACTGTGGTCCTGGTTTCGGTTGGTGTGACGGACGGTCTCATTGGAAAAATGAGAAGCTCAATAGAGCGTGCTGGTTAAAGTTTGTAGTTCATTCTTTTTCATTGGTGTCACTAAAAAGGTTTAGCAACAACAATAATAATAATAATAATAATAATAATAATAAAAACACAAAATAACAACTTTCAGTACAAAAACAGTGAACAGAAAGAATATTGACCGACTAAGTCAGAAAACATGCCTGCCGGTCTACACAAATAGCAGAACAGTATAAAGTACAGCGTACGCTTCATTTACAAAGTTTGTGTGAGCATGCACTTGATGTTTAATGCCTATTGCAGTATGGGTTAAGCTGGGTTAAGGCCCATTTGTGTTTGGTTTTGTGTTTGGTAACAGACATCAACGTGGCTTGTAGCATATCCAGCCATCATGACAAATATACAGCATTTGGGAAAATGTTGTCAGAGCAAGGAGGCTCGGATTGAAGGTGAAGTGTCAAAAGAAACTACCAGCAAGTGCTTGCCGCTCTGCTAATCTCCAAGGTGTTGCGACAGCGCCATCCTGACCTTGATGACTCTAGACAGTATTTATTTGCTTGTGCTGCTTGTAATGCTCTCACCTTCCACATTCCTACCCACAGTTGCCAGCCTTCAGGTTGCTAGGAGACACATATGAAAAAGGCGGCAAAAGGAATGGCCGGAAATAATGAAACAAGCAAAATAAACAAATTAGATTAATGCCCACCTGTTGCCATATACTTTTCCCCCTATGTAGTTAATGCTAATGAGTCAACAAGCACAGCTTTTGTAGGAATTATAGCTTCTGAGAATATGCAATGGTTGCTGACCTTCTGTGGTCTAAATGGTCCTATTTGAAGCAAGCAGTTTTCAGAGAGAAAAACAATTATCTTAACAGAAAAAGGCAATTAAATACGCACAATGATAATTGAACAGTCCCTCCTTCTTTGGTTTATACAGTTCCGGATGTTTTTCACAATCTACACATATAGGGCTCTATGTACTAATATTAGTTACGTGTTTGTAAATACTGCAAATTTGTAACCTCTATCCTTTATAGAATGTTTTGTGTGCGATGTAACAGCTCTTTCGTGAACAAATACCGTAATATCACCGCAAGTTTACAAACAGTATATATTACTGCTCATTATACAGGAGAGATCGGAATTTGCATCTCATTATAAATAGATTCGCAACACCGAAAGTCAAGATTTAGAACTTCCATCTGGCAAAGATAAATGAGTGGTATAGTGAACAGAAAGAAGTAGTAGGCAAATATGATAGGATTGAGCTGTGGCTTCTGCAGACTCCGACCTTGATGCAGCTATGGCACCAGCCAAAAAGAAAAGGAAAACACATTTTCACAAAGACGAAATTGACCTAAAAGCCTGTAAACGTTTAAATAGGAAGTTTCACATACGAACAGCTAGTTGAATCTACACCAGTGAGAGGCATGCGTTAAATAACAGGCACAAACCAAAGTTGTGAGTCAGGAAAAAATGATAATACATCAAGGGTAAGCGCGATATTATAATGCGATTTGTACATTTGTATACAAAAGTAGATTGAAGCGAACAGTCGTAACTAAACTACACCAGCGGGGATGAAAGTAAGTTCCAGTATATTTTTATCATACTAAATTCAGTACATTTCAAACTCTTTGATACTGGCACCAGTGATGTGAATTTACAACTCACCCCCCCAAATAAAATCAACACTGATCCAGAGGGTTATTAGTCATTGTGCCAATATTGGCCAAGTAGACTGAGATCTTATGCTTGTAGTGTAAATAGCCAAATATGATCAACGAAGATATATATATATTTTTTTTCAATTTTGATTTCTAAAGCGTTAGCAAAACTGATTACTACCTCCTAGTTTAACCACTACTCCACATTGCCTTCCGGTCCCTCAACACTAACACCAGCCAATATGTGCTCAGTTTTAAACACAAGGCCACCCTGCCTCCCAGTCCCTCAGCTCAAAATGTAGGCCATGCCGTTCAGTAATAACCACTAGGGCACACTGTCTCCCAGATCCTCTGTAACTGCTAGGGCACACTGTCTCCCAGATCCTCTGTAACTGCTAGGACACACTGTCTCCCAGATCCTCTGTAACTGCTAGGGCACACTGTCCCAGATCCTCTGTAACTGCTAGGACACACTGTCTCCCAGATCCTCTGTAACTGCTAGGGCACACTGTCTCCCAGATCCTCTGTAACTGCTAGGACATACTGTCTCCCAGATCCTCTGTAACTGCTAGGACACACTGTCTCCCAGATCCTCTGTAACTGCTAGGGCACACTGTCTCCCAGATCCTCTGTAACTGCTAGGACACACTGTCTCCCAGATCCTCTGTAACTGCTAGGGCACACTGTCTCCCAGATCCTCTGTAACTGCTAGGGCACACTGCTGGCCCTTCCTCGTTTTAAACAATCAGCCTGCCTGTCTGCCTCTCAGCCCTCATCTCTAAGTACAGGTCCACACTATTTCAGGGGTCAGTGAAGGAGACTGAATGAGCTGCTCTGGATGCCAGGAACATTCCGCGTGGTTAAAGAAAAACTGGTCTCATCGGCAAGGCCTGACAGCCACGCTTTTCATCACAAAGAATGTTTTCTAAATAGCCAGCGCTCGACTCTTGGATCAATTTCCATCATAAAAACAAATTGATTTTATGTTATAAGTGCCAATGCTGCTGGGATGAGGGTTATATTACAATCCCCATTCCCACTCTTTGGTGAAGTTGCTCAAATTGAAACAGGCAACGTCAACAAAACAAGAAAACATTGGGTGTTGATGGCAAAAAAAAAAAAGTTTTCCAAAATGAATGAATATTTATGTTTCATACAGCTCAAATATAGCTCAAATGTCTATATAGCTCAAAAACGTATGAAAGCCATTTTTGTAGATGTAATATGATAGTTTTATAGTTTTATTATTTAAATGTTGGCATTTCAAAATATTCATCCATATCTACATTTGGATATTTAGTTTGACACCATATGATAAAGATGTTTATGAGTTGTGCCTACTCGGAAACCCTAGGGAAATAATATTTATAAAGACATTTATTGCATCAAAATATTATATTGTATATACTTTTCCCTTTATCAAAGATTATTACCTTACCACAGTAATTTAGCAATTTCCTGTGCTTACACTATACTATATTGAGAATTGTAAATGTAGTTGCAATAAAAGGTGATGTATAGATTGAAAGCAAACAAACTCAATCCTGACCTGAACCCCACTGTCAGCCATTCAATCCTGGTCCTCTCTCAAACAGAGACGGCCAACTGTGCCAAAGTGGTGGTTTTGTTATATGGAATACCCAAAGGCTTTTCATTGTTCTGTAATTGAAAATTGATTTCAGTGTTACTGTAACTTCAATAAAAACAGACAGTATGCATGTGGCTTTAGATTCCTGATAATCAGTGGTGGCTGGTGACCTCTGAGTCGGGGGAGGCACGAGTACGGGGGAGGGGAGTTCACAACAGGATGGGACCTTTTGCCAAGAAACAGGGTAGTCTTACACATCGTCATGTTAGCAAAAAACTGTATGTGTGTGTTAGGGGAGCCTACTTTTGCATGATGGTGATACAGTGCCGCTCACAGGGTGATGATGCAGATCACAGGGTGATGGTTTTACAGTGCAGCTCACAGGGTGATGGTTTTACAGTGCAGCTCACAGGGTGATGGTTTTACAGTGCAGCACACAGGGGGGTGGTGTTACAGTGCAGCACACAGGGTGATTTTGTCCCATTGTATTCCTGCCGTAATTTTGTAACCTTTTGAGACAGGAGAAACTTCTTTTTGCACCAGCTGATGTTGCTCCAATTGTTGCTATCAAACATATGAGCCTATAAAGCTGGTGCATAGCTTTGTCAAGGCCATTAGTATTAAAGTACTGCAACAAATCAGAAAGTTTGCGACTCTCTCCCCATGCAACTCACTGTCGGAGAAGAAAACCTGTAGCTCGGTTTTCAAACGATCCATGTCAAAAGAAAATGACCATAGCCTTTGCTTAGGCAATCAAATGCTTCATTTGGAAATGCACTTTTCATTTTGTCAAATTTCAAATGTGTTTAACAGCTCAAGGAAGCGCGTCTCATCCATACTTCCATAGCGATTTCCAATTTGAAGTATTAAATTGTCTAAAACAGAATAGTAAAGAGTGCGGAAGGGCTCTTTTGGGTCATCACAGGCCTCCTGTTACCAGGTCTTTCATCTATGCTTATCAGTTGGACCTTCAGTCAGGTTGGCTGCCTTTTCGAAAACGTTTTGAAACGCTTGTTCCGACCTCTTTGTCTCCGTTGTTCGAAACAGATTTTCGATTCTGTTTTTGCAGAACACAACATCCATTACTTTCTGCTGAACAATGTCAAAGACAGCATCTGTTGCAGAGAAAATGTCATGGTATATGAACAGCAGGAAAATAAAATCAAAATCTTCAAGGAAGTGAATGAACCCACTTGCAGCTTGGATAGTATCATCATCAAAACCCTCCTTTGTTACAATGCCTGAAAATGTCTCCAGCAGTTTGCCGTGATTGTTGGCAATAGTGGAGACCGCACGAGAGGCGAAGTTCCAGCGAGTTGGGGCTTTTTTTGGCAATACAGGAGTGCTGATCTCTTCCAGTAAAGCAACCGTTTTGGTAGAGTTTGAAAAGAAGGATGAGAATCCCTCGACATTTGCAAAGAAAATTTGTAATGTACTTGGCACCTTGGCTCAGTACCAGGGTGACCGTAACAATGTATAAATACAGCACTAGGATCCACCTCTTTCACTTTGGCTTGCAATCTATTCAAACCAGAAGCCATGACAGCAGCGCCATCGTAGTCTGCCCCACTAGTTTTTCCTTGTAAAATTGACAGAATTGAAAACAGAGTGTGTGTGTCGTGTGGTCGTAACATCAAAACACCCAAGAAATCGTTCCTGTGGAAACCCTCTGTCATTGATCTACCGTAGTATAATGGAAAGCTGTGAATGGCAAACAATGTCAGTAGTTTCATCAATGCAAAAAAAAGGAGCAGCATTTACTTATTTCTTGGATCTCTTCTAGCACAGTAAAGGAAACAATTTTGTATTGTTTTTGACATCCCAGTAAATACAATTGCTTGTTCAATGTGAGCAGAGTAATTTGTCATAGCGAGCAATTATTTCTGTAAGTTCCCTGCAATTGCCCCTGTTTAGTGAATCTGGTGTTTCATCATGACCACAGAATGCTAGTTCCTGTCGTGCAAGATATGATGCAGCATCAATCAGCCACTTTAATATAGCCCTGTTCTTCCTCATGATTCTATTGTGTTTTGCTACTTGAATTCGTGCTCCCTCATCAATGACATGTTCAGTGCAAACCTGCCCCAGAAGTTTAGCTTCACAGCTGACATGATCTCTCAACTTGCTGTGACGCTTTATAGCCCGATCTAGATTTTTTAAATCAGTAAATCCAGACTTTGACCATGCGAGCGCACAGTTACTGAAAAGTAAACCAGCAATAAAGACGGTTATTTCCTACACCTCCGGTCAGCCAATCCTCTCTCTGATACCAACCATTATGAAATGACCTGTTCTTAGTAGCAATTTCAATTTTGGGTTGTGGCCTTCCTTCAGATTTTATCTTAAGTTTGTCAGTATAATGTAGCGTAGCAAACAGAGTCTTGATCAACCGATCAACTACGTTAACCTCCATTTTACATTTAAACACCTTCACAAGACAAGCACCAAAATAAAACAATAACAAAATATATCGTTTCTTGCCGCTGATGGAAAACGAGACGATGCAATTATAATCAACACTCATCTATTAACTGCTGCACATACTCGGTGCAGTATAGGGTGCTTCAGCAGGGGGCAGGAGGGTGTGGGTCGCTCCTCCAATTAAAAGCTGTGCTCAGATCACGTGATCTACTAGTGGGAGTGCTGTGTTTCAGACAGACAGGAGTTTGTCATTGGAGGCAAACCCTCCTCTGGTAAAAAAAAAACAAAACTCTGGTCTCCTCCAATTAAAACCCATTCTCAGATCACGCGATCTGCCACTGCTAACAGTGTGTTTAATTGAGGAAGGGAGGCTAGAACACCATCTGCCACTGCTAGTACTGTAAGCTTGTGTCTCTCAGCAGCCAGAATTGCTGTTAATTTAGGAATGTCGAATCTAGGGTTTAAGTTAAAATATATTTTTTCTTAAATGTTAGCCAATAATTGTATTTTATTGTATTGAACATTATTATATTATAATTCTGATAATACTAATTACGATTACTGGTCCCTTGAAATTTGTATTAACGAGAATTGACTGTATTGAAGTCTTTTGCAGTCTGGTTAAACTCTTATCTCTTTTGTACCTTTCTTATTTTTTTGTTGTAAACCAAAATGATTTTATACCTTTACTGTTTATGCTGCTCTACAGCATTAATGTGGATGTGACTACATGTGTACAACATGTGTGTATATATGAAAAAGGCTTTGAATAAATATTGGGCACACATCCTACTTTTAGTAGTTTGCTTTTAGAATCAGGGTCTTCACGGTAAATGGGATGCCTGTTCATCACTCCAGGGGGAGTAACATGCCTTATGCTTCCAATTAAATCACAGATCAGTGGCAATGGAGAGGGATAAGAAAAAGGATTGCGGAATACCGTAATCAAGCTTTTCCAGTTCTAATGTCTCATTCCCGTGGTGTTCCCGACACTGTTCTGGGACACTGCCATTGCAGAGGCTCATCCGTCTCTCTGCGTAATAGCTACTTGTTTTTCCTTCTGCTAAATTGGAAAAGATAAATGGATAGATACTTAATGAAATCTGTCGGTATATCCACCAGTCAGCCATCTATCCATCTAGTTCTATAACTGTATCCGAAACATTAGATTCAGATTTAAACAGAATGACCTTGTGTGCCATGAAACCCGCCAGTACTGCATGCAACCGCTGATTATTTTTAAATACAAGCTCCTGAGGGAAATGCTTGGGAAACTGCAGAATTACACTGCAAATATACCATGGTCAACACTTATATGTTTTTTCCCCTTGTTGTCAAAGCACTGTTGAGGGTCCGCAGACTCACCTGGTAGAGACAGGGCCACGTGGTGTGCAGGATGAGTCGTACACCCCCTCTCAAGCTCCTGGGTGTAAAGAGACAAGTGGCTTGGTTGTGGAATCGAAGGACGCACACTGACCTTCATTTCTCCTCAGCTGTTGTTGGGAATTGCTGCAATGAATGAGTGTAATCTGATATTCTAAACTGGGATTAAAATCAGGGGTAAAAATAAAAAAACAACAACATAGCCACCTCGATAGATGTTTTCTGTAAATATAATAGTTATATCAGGGTCCCTGAGGGATCGCCTGGTAAAGGCACTACCACGTGTTGAGAGCGAGTCAGGCAGTCAGGAGCTTGCAGTTTGAATCCCATCACATAGAGTTGTCAATCTTGGCTGGGGGCCCACATTGAGCACCGAATTGGCCTTTGAGCTAGCATGGGTTAAAGAGCTAGAAGTAGCTTCCTTCTCCTGTTTCGAATCCTTTGGCGTTTTGCAAGCACTAATAAAGCTTCCCAAAAAACACTCAGTGAAAAGCCAGTAGGAGCCAGGAGTAAAGATAGCGAGAGTGGATTCTTTTGGAAAGGCAAGACTCTGAATGTCATGACAGATTAATGCACAACAGCAGAGCAGATTGCCTGCAAGAACACAGCTTCATTTTTATATAACACACCTGTGACTGGTTCATACAAATCCTGTATACATTTATTTTATTTTATTTTTGTATTATATATACTGTATATATATTCCTGGCAAAACGATATGGCACTGTGATTTTCACATTGTTTGAATGAACACATGCACCATGACAACTATATTCCACATGTTTAAACCATAGTTGAAAGCAACATGAAGCCTTTCAATGGCGCCTTCCTCTTCACTGCTTCCTGGGGTCAACCAACTGCATCGTCAATAAGAAATAATAAGGGAGCTGTGCTGTGTTGTGACAGTCTGGCTCGCAGTGGTGATGTGGATGACGTCACGGACCAGGAAGTAACTCAAACCAAACAGTGGATGGGCGGTTGAAGCTGAGTGTTAGTGCACTCAGCGTATTTAATAAACAAAATATTAAACAAATTAACACAACACAAAACAAAAGGGCACAAGGGCCAAACGAATGAACAAACAAACAAGTAAGTGATGTGCTGGGAAATCCAGCACGTCTTAGCAATTGTTTTGTTAATGTTGCTTTTTCTCTCTCCGCTCTCCCGTACTCTCCTCTACACTCTCAACCCCGAGTGCAGCGTGCTGCTGGTTTATATACTCTGGCCGAGGGATTTAACTAGTTGGTAATTATCTTATTATCCCCCGGCCAGAGTCTGCACGCGTTTGGTAAGGATGCATGACTGTCAGCTAGTTAAATAATCAGTAGCTGATCAGCCATGCATCCTCACGGGGTTTTTAAATATAATAACAAAAGACGCGGCGCTTTTACCCGCGCCGCAAACAAAAATACAAATAATAATAAATAGGGGCGGGACACTCCGCCACACATGCCCCCCCTTGTGCGCAGCACACATGGCCTTTTCGGCCACCTCCCCCCTTAGTCCCCAAAGTCCCGGTCAGCAGTCCCGGCGCAGGAACAGGGGCAGCAACGGGCCAAAGGTGGCGGCCACGGTGGGATGTCCTCCTCCCACCCAAACAGCCGTAGTGTTCCAATGGCCCGCGCACCGGCCAGCTCCTCTGGCCAAAAAATTTTTGGGGGTGGTCTCCAGACCTGCCCCCCCTTCTTCATGGCCGACAGCTCCCCTCCGTGGGGCTCTGGCCACCCTTTCTCCTGCAGCGAAATTGCTGCGGGGGAAGCTGGTCTCCTGACCTCCCCCCCCTTCTTCATGGCTGACAGCTGCCCTTCACGGGGCTCCAGCCACAGTATTTCCTGCCGCGAAAGTGCGGCTGGGGAAGCTGGTCTCCTGACCTCCCCCCCCTTTTCCATGGCTGACAGCTGCCCTTCACGGGGCTCCAGCCACAGTATTTCCTGCCGCGAAAGTGCGGCTGGGGGAGCTGGTCTCCTGACCTCCCCCCCCTTTCTTCATGGCCGGCAGCTCCCCTCCGTGGGGCTCCGACCACAGTGTAGTGACCCCAGGCGAAGCAGGATCCCTGGCGACCCCAGGCAAAGCAGGATCCCTGGCGACCCCAGGCGAAGCAGGATCCCTGGCGACCCCAGGCGAAGCAGGATCCCTGGCGACCCCAGGCGAAGCAGGATCCCTGGCGACCCCAGGCGATGTGGAACAGGCAGCCCCAGGCGATGCGAGGCAGGCATCCCTGGGTGGTGCGAGGCAGGGCAGGAGCAGTCCTTCCCATGACGGTGGATGTGGAACCAGCAGGTATTCACCCTCTGCTGGTGGAGGTGGGAGGGGAAAGCAGTCCTCCCACAGCGGCTGAGACGGAACCAGCAGGTATTCACCCTCTGCTGGTGGAGCTGGGAGTGGCAAGCAGTCCTCCCACGGCGGCTGAGGCGGAACCAGCAGGTATTCATCCTCTGCTGGTGGAGGTGGGAGGGGCAAGCAGTCCTCCCACGACGGTTGAGGCAGAACCAGCAGGCATTCATCCTCTGCTGGTGGAGGTGGGAGGGGCAAGCAGTCCTCCCACGACGGTGGAGGCGGAACCAGCAGGCATTCACCCTCTGCTGGTGGAGGTGGGAGGGGCAAGCAGTCCTCCCACGACGGTGGATGTGGAACCAGCAGGCATTCACCCTCTGCTGGTGGAGGTGGCGGAGGCAGAGGCAGCTCTTGCTGCTCTGCTCCTGGTGATGGTGGAGACAGAAGCAGCTCCTGCTGCCCTGCTCCTGGTGGTGGTGGAGACAGAGGCAGCTCCTGCTGCTCTGCTCCTGGTGGTGGTGGAGGCAGAGGCGATGGGGCGGATGCTGGCCACTCAGAGGGAGGCTGTGGCGGTGCTGGCTCCCTCTGCTGTGGCGGCTGGGCTGGTGTGTGCCGTGCTCCCTTCAGCAGCATAAATAGAGGCTGCTGGGGAACACCAGCATCCTGCCCTTCTCCCCCCCAGAAAAATTCAGGGGGTTGAGCCTGTAACTCCTCCCCTTCTGGCTCTTGGGACTGCAGCTTGGGTCCTAAGGCTGTGGAAGCGCAGACTTCCACCTCTTGGGCTATGGACGCACCGACTCCCCCCTCTTTGGGCTGTGGACGCACCGACTCCTCCCTCTTGGGCTGTGGACGCACCGACTCCTCCCTCTTGGGCTGTGGACGCACCGACTCCCCCCTCTTGGGCGTAGGACGTTCGGGCTCCTCCCACTCGGGCGTAGGACGTTCGGGCTCCTCCCACTCGGGCGTAGGACGTTCGGGCTCCTCCCACTCGGGCGTAGGACGTTCGGGCTCCTCCCACTCGGGCGTAGGACGTTCGGGCTCCTCCCACTCGGGCGTAGGACGTTCGGGCTCCTCCCCAGGCTGTGGAGGCGAAACCAGCAGGCATTCTCCCTCTGCTGGTGGAGACG
The DNA here is from genome assembly GCF_902713425.1 of Acipenser ruthenus. Taxonomy (NCBI): domain Eukaryota; kingdom Metazoa; phylum Chordata; class Actinopteri; order Acipenseriformes; family Acipenseridae; genus Acipenser; species Acipenser ruthenus. The sequence goes on from NC_081215.1 coordinate 5,650,220, forward strand.
GTAGCGATGGCTCCTCTCCCTCTGATGCTGGAGACGGTAGCGATGGCTCCTCTCCCTCTGATGCTGGAGACGGTAGCGATGGCTCCTCTCCCTCTGATGCTGGAGATGGCAGCGATGGCTCCTCTCCCTCTGATGCTGGAGACGGTAGCGATGGCTCCTCTCCCTCTGATGCTGGAGATGGCAGCGATGGCTCCTCTCCCTCTGACGCTGGAGACGGCAGCGATGGCTCCTCTCCCTCTGGCGCTGGAGACGGCAGCGATGGCTCCTCTCCCTCTGGCGCTGGAGACGGCAGCGATGGCTCCTCTCCCTCTGGCGCTGGAGACGGCAGCGATGGCTCCTCTCCCTCTGGCGCTGGAGACGGCAGCGATGGCTCCTCTCCCTCTGGCGCTGGAGACGGCAGCGATGGCTCCTCTCCCTCTGATGCTGGAGATGGCAGCAGCAGGGTCTCTCCCATATCCGCAGCCAGGTAGTTGAACACCATGGCTGCGATGTCTGGGAGGGAAGCTGGGTGGTGTTGCTGTTCCCAGGCCTCCCAGCGCTCCCCATCTCTTGCCCACAGGAGGTTGATCACTGCAGGGAGGGCTTCCTCATAATCCCTCCCCGGCTCCACCAGCCAGTCCCAGACTCCCTCAGAGGAGAGTGCATTCGTCCTCTTTGGAGGATGCAGGTCCTCCCTCACTGGACGCTCTGGCTCCTCTTTCTCCTGCCATGGAGGGGGTTGGTCTGGTGCCACGTGCCCAACCTCACCAACCGCGAAGCACCACTCCTCACCCTTCAGGCAGGTGAGGCAGATATCCAGTGTGGCAAGGTAAGGCTGATGTTGCTGCGCCTCCTGCTGCTGTTGTTGCTGCTGCTGCTGCTTTCTCCTCCGGCTACTTTTCCCCATTTTTAATTTGAAAAAAAAAACGAACAAACAAAAAAAACGCACTTTTCAATCCTGGTCCGGCTGTTGGAGGCGTTGTTTGTCCCACGCAGGACACCATATGTGACAGTCTGGCTCGCAGTGGTGATGTGGATGACGTCACGGACCAGGAAGTAACTCAAACCAAACAGTGGATGGGCGGTTGAAGCTGAGTGTTAGTGCACTCAGCGTATTTAATAAACAAAATATTAAACAAATTAACACAACACAAAACAAAAGGGCACAAGGGCCAAACGAATGAACAAACAAACAAGTAAGTGATGTGCTGGGAAATCCAGCACGTCTTAGCAATTGTTTTGTTAATGTTGCTTTTTCTCTCTCCGCTCTCCCGTACTCTCCTCTACACTCTCAACCCCGAGTGCAGAGTGCTGCTGGTTTATATACTCTGGCCGAGGGATTTAACTAGTTGGTAATTATCTTATTATCCCCCGGCCAGAGTCTGCACGCGTTTGGTAAGGATGCATGACTGTCAGCTAGTTAAATAATCAGTAGCTGATCAGCCATGCATCCTCACGGGGTTTTTAAATATAATAACAAAAGACGCGGCGCTTTTACCCGCGCCGCAAACAAAAATACAAATAATAATAAATAGGGGCGGGACACTCCGCCACATGTGTACATAATTAACTCTTTGTCAGCAGCAATAACCGAGCTTACAAATAAGTCCGAAAGTGGGGTTAAAAAGAATGACTCTAAACTGGTTAATATTATTATTTAAACTGTTCTGTATTACATAAACTTTTGAAGTGTTAAGCATTTTTAAATTGGTATTTATTTATTTTAATTAGGGCTGTCAAGCAATTTAAAAAAATAATCGAGATTAATCTTGCGATTAAAAATTTTAATCTCAGTTAATCTTGGTTTTAATCGCATATTTAATTGATACAATTACTGCATCTGTCTCATTCAAATGTGTTTTCTTACTGATATTATTATTATTATTATTACTATTATTATTAGTATTATTATTAACGTCATCCAAAAGACAGTGCACCATAAGACCCTGTTTTCTTATTCCTAAATTAATTTTGTTGGCCCCTCTTTATGGTTTTATATATAATATATATTTCAACAGCAATGTCACTCCCAACGTGAACATGGACTGAATGCCAATACTGAAATACTTAAGCCGGGACTACTTTCAAGTGGTGCGCCCTGTATTAGAGTTCTGCATTGGGTCGGGTACCCACGGGTGACCCGCAAAAGCGGGTCGGGTTCAGGTCGGAATGTGAATTTTTTCACGGTTCGGGTGCAGGTTAAAAAAAATAAATACATTTGGGTCTGAATTGAATCACCAAAAACGTTTTCTGTCTTTTTAGCGTACTCGTCTGTAACCCTTCGTTGCAAGATCCTTTTATTAAGTCTGCTTGGTGATGTTAAAAATTTCTGTGGACGAGGTGAAGCAAAAGATAGCACAGGATTTACATCATGTAGTGGATACTAGTTTGAGAAATCAGAAATGTGGAATTCTTTTGGAATCATAGCAAATGGAAATAATGAACATGTGACTGGATTCATTGCTTGTAAAACCTGTTATTATGTTTTTGTGTATGACAGCCACAAAACTGGTACACCATCTCTGCGAAAGCACAGGTGTAGCTCACTTTTAACTGGTGGCACGAAAGGAATATCCAGACCACTAAATAAAGGTATGCAATTAACATGTAGTCACATGTAAGGATGTCCTGTAATGCGTTTGCACACCCCTGCTTCTGACAAAGGGTGAAACAGTAATAAAGAAAAATGGTTTTAGAAAAGGCATTCTCTCATTTTTCAGACAAAATTATTTCTACAATGATGGATCCAGTTTATCACATCACAGTGTCATTAATTATTGATTCATTCTATGAAGATATGCATGGCATAACTTCCAAGGAATTGGGAGTGTCTGTAGAATTCCAAGTTGAAATTACTGTCTTATGATTTAATTAGTATTTGAAGTCATCAGTGCTAGCATATGTAACGGGCAGTGTTATACGATACACTGGCGTTAAGAATTCTTTCGCCCCCTGTTGGTGAAACAAGATGAGGTTAAAAGGTCTAAAATCACAAATGCAGAGGAGCCTGGCTATTTTGGTGTGCAGGGTCGACAGTTTACACATACATTATGTCAAGTTGTCTTGTATGCAAGTGGCTTCAATGGTAGTTCATCATAACCTTTTAACATAAATAGTACTAAAAAGAAACTTAGTGATACAATTACACTTTTCTGATGAAGTCTTAAATCAATATTTCTGAGATATACCTTGAAGCAGTATTTGTGGAGCCGAGCAAAAGCAAGAACCCTTTAACTAAGCAGAGAAATTAGATATTTTAGCCATTCACTACATTTGGGGTTTCAAATCCTCTTATCCAGTGATAACAGGACATGGTGCAGTTTCAATTAACAAACGTCACAAAGGATCCCATTCCCAGGATAGCCTAAATGGCACAATGACAATTCTCTCCATTGCTTGAGTAACCCAAATTATCAATAGGCTTTCTGTTCTGTACTGAAAATTGTTCATTTTAATACAAATTTGGTCCAAAATGCAGCAATGTTTTATTTGTTGCAAAGTAAAGGCAGTTAGATTTAGGGAAAAAAAAAGAAAAAGAAGTGATTCAAAACATGGAGCCCTAGTTTTACTTGTGTTAAAAGGGAAACGTCACAAATATAAACGTTTCAGATTCCACAAGCACAGTATTGTTTATTTTTTATAAAAAAGGAGGATCTTTATAGCTTGAAATTGTGAGATTCTGTCGGTGTCTCTTCATTTCTAATCACATCGCTGAGACTGTGAGTCGGCAGCAGGTTTAATTTGTCAATGATGGGGCTTCAGTGATTTGGGGCAGTGGGAATCGAGGCTAATCTTGGTGTCTGCTTCTGCTTTGTTCTACCAACCCCTGTGGAGCAGAGAAAATTGTTTGCTCATCGCATCTGTAAAGAAAGAAAGAAGTGAGACGGACAAGCACTATGTATCACGGGAAAACTGAAATGCAATAATACAAAAGAATGCTATCGTAACAGGTAGTGCGACAAAGCTAAATGTTAAACTGTTAAACTGACCTTTAAGATATCATTCAAATAGAATTTAGAATAAAAAATAAATAATCTCAAAAATGATTTACACTGAGACCTTAATTAAGAAACAAATGTATATATGCTTAAAGGAATATATAACCAAGGGAATATATAACCAAATCCACTTTCTTACTTTTAATGAACACGACTGACCTTTCCCCCATTTCTTCAAGACCGTTACATTATGATAATTCATCTTTTGTTTCCTGAGTTCAGTGTTTAACATCTTTGTAATTTACATCAATATATATATATATATATATATATATATATATATATAATAGATATTTTGTCAGATTTGTATTATTCCTTTGACTTTTTTATTTTGAATCATTCAGAGAGGTTTTTATGGCAGTGTGGCAATGCGCCCCGCCCCTGTGTGCATTTGTGTGTTATGTGTTGTATGTTGCGTGCGTGTGTAAATGTTGGTGTATAGTCATTGGTACACGGGATATAAACGGGTCTGTGTTTCACGTGTATTTAAAAAGTGTAGATTTGTATTTAGGCACGAGGAGAGCACAAATCACTTCACGTGCTGGTTAAATGTAATATGTGAGCACGGGGTTGCACAGAATTAATTCACGTGCTGGGATTCAAGTGAATAATTAATTAGTAATTGAATCCCAGCACAATAGTATATATAGATGCACATTTCTTGCAGTCAGGGTTGGGTGTTCGAGAGTGGAGAACGGGTGAGAGAGAAGGAGAACGTAAAGTAGTAAAGTAAAAATAATATCTAGAAGTGTTTGTACTCACCGTGTTTGTTTGTCTCTCCGTGCACCGTTTGTTAAGTGTTTAGTACGTTTTGTTTGTCTTTTTATTTTGGCGTGTAGTGCCGTGTCCCGTGTTTTTGTCTGTTCAAACCTTTTATTTTCTGTTCTGTTTATTAAATGCTGAGCGCGATCACGCGCTCAGCTTAACCAAAACCCCAAATCTCTGTGTGTTACTTCCTGATTCTGGTCTGACGCCACCCACTCCGGCCGTCTTTGTGACAGGCAGTTACTCGAACATTGTGTTTTTGCTCTTTGATAAGTCTGTATTAAGATGCCTTGACGATGAATTCCTGAGCTGAATAGAAAATAGTTGCCTGCCATAGACATCTATTATTATTCTCTAATGAGATGTCAACAGTTGTTCTGTCTAAATGTAAAGTTATTTGTAAGTGATCCAAATATAAATAACTAAAAGCATGAATAGGTTGTTCATTGTTCATCATTAGCCCTGAAAATGGTACAAATATACTACACTGTATTCCAGGAGAATGTATAATCTCCATATCATGTGAAGTGCAATAATAACCATTATCTCAATCCACTTTGCACAGCTCTGTTTTAATTTAATCGACAAGGTGTTGACAGAAAGAGTTGCCTGTAAAGGGATGGGTAATCATTTATGCTGAAAATCTGTGCCATTTAGACTGGTTTAAATCCTGCACAAGATTGCAAGCAATTTAACGAGCGCACATGTTAACAAGTTGAATAACCTGTATTTTTTTTTTACATAGCAATTAAGTAACTATAACTGAGGGAAAAACCTTGTACAGCTTTTCATGCATAATATTTCAATGTTGGGGGGGGGGGCTGATTTCAAAGACTGTGCTATTTTGGAATTCCTTAAACCTTATCAATGAACATAGCCTAAGAAACAACCGTGGTTTTAAACCAAATACCTTTTTGGAAAAAAAAAAAAACAAGAGAAAAAACTTCTAATGAGGCTGAAGAAGTCTAAGCCATATATAAGAGGTTGTTTTAGAAGGGAGTTTTTTTTTTCTTCTTTCCTAAATGCATTTTTTTTTTACTCTATCAATAAACGCAGTAAATGGTCTGTCTGTCAAGAATAAAGTGGGTATGTCGGCTTTAAATGCACTAACACAGATTGCGGTCATCTTCTCTCTCTCTCTCTCTCTCTCTCTCTCTCTCTCTCTCTCTCTCTCTCTCTCTCTCTCTCTCTCTCGGCAGCTTGTCATCCATTCAGAGTGTCAGAAAAAGACAAAGGTGCCAAATTTACCCTTGAAAATAATTCCATCTTCTCCGTCGCCGCCTGTCTGTCAAACGCTGAAACAGGGTTCGCCTGGAGAGCCAGATCTGGATCCTTTGTTTGTTTTCCTTTAGATATTATAGTATATGGATGGGTGGGAATGTTGACAGCTAGGTATCGTTATATTATACAGTGTGCACAGTAAGCTCTAAAATCATTAGGCACGTAACGTTAGGTTGTAGTTAATCTGTTGGTTTGAGAGATCTCTTGGAGTTTAAGGGAGAATGGCAAGATGTGCTTCCTAGACTGCAAAAAAATATACTGTATAGGAATGAATGATGTTGCTTTAGGATTAGCTATACTGTTAAACTAGTATATATTATAAAAGATAATAGGGCATAATACAAGGAATGCGACTGGCCTCAAGTGGTGTAAAAATATCATACCCTGTACTATATTTTTATAATATATAGTTAAATAAGAAAAATGTGCATTAATTAATGTCATGTCATTATGTGACACAAAGACATTTCAGATGACTGTACCGCATCAATTTTAGCTTCTGCTATATACTATTTACATGTAATGGGCAGTGTTATGCAGTGCCTTTACAGATTGTGACCCCTGCCAGTAATATGAGGTTAGAAGCTCTACAACCACACATGGAGACAAGCATGGTTCTTTCACTACAAGTGCTTACTTGCAGTGTGTGTGTGGTTGGCGGTTTTGTATGCCAAGGTTGTTATTTTAATGTTTGTTTTTTTCTTTCTTTTTTATTATTTACTTAACTTTTGAAGTCAGTTTTATTGAGAGCTGAAGAGGGAAGGAATTAAATCTGGCCGGGACACACAATTCAATCATCCAAAATAATACATGCTTTGAATTACTTCCAGGTCACTTGGTTGCCATGGAAATATATTTAGTATGCATTGCAGGTACATATAATTTCTTGTAACAAAATAATATGATACAATGTGATTCTTTTAAAAGTTGTTACAAAGGCAGGTTTATTTAAGTGGCTCACACTTGTGTGAACAGTTGAGTCATGGATTATTCTTGTGATCTTCATTTGTTATCTTAGTTGAATCTAAGTTTTAGAAGAATTGAAAATGTTAGGAATAGAGGTTCACGATAATGAGGATGTAGTGAATAGGAATTTGAATGGTATTGGTGCAATAATACAATTTACTAGCAGTTAACTAGAAGCTGTATAGATTAATATGTCATTCTATTGGAAGTCAGGGAGTTGTTTTTAGCCACAACACAAAACAATAAAGTATTTATAAAGCACTTACACTGCAGCTTAAAGACCTCATTCATATATTTATAAAGAGTCAATAAAGCATTAATAAAATATGTATAAATATCACCTTGCAAGAAAATCCTGGCTATAAAAACTTCCAGCAGTGTTAAAGTGTTAGCCCTAAGACTGTCATAGAAAATGGTACCAAAGAAGAACATCATAGCCAGAATAATACAGACAGTCCAGCCTCAAATATACAGTAAGCATTGCTGGGGGAGAACACACTGCCGTCTGATTAAAATAAAAACCTGCATAATTAATGCTGTTAATTAATTTACTGCTAAGAACGCTCTTGATGCTGTGGATCAGCTAAAAAAGAAACAAGGTCAACCTCAACTCATTACTGATGTGATCATATTCAACTACCAACGATTCTCAAACCTGTTCACCCCTGTAAGGGTCCTTACTGCAGGGTCAACATTTTGTTGTGATAATTCCGAGTGAGACGCAGTTGACTGAACTGTATGGCTCAATATCATTCAAGTATGTAAAGTTACTGGCTTTTATGCAAATTAGCCATAACAGGCAGGATGGTTGAAATAATATTCTCTATAAAGCCACATGCTTAAACGTGGATGCTCCCGGAGAATGTAATACAGTACAACACCCTGTGTATGCTACCTGAAGAATGTATGTCTTATTTGTTCTCTCCTTTGTTTTATTTTGTATTTATTGATTTATATATTTAACCAGGAGATTTACCCATTGAGTCCGAGGCCTCATTTACACTGGAAAACAATAAAAAAAGACAATTGCAGTGTATAAAAAACAGTTATAATGTACGAACTACCCAATAAAAACCATGCATGGTTCAAACTCAATCAGTAGTATACATACATCTAAAAATAGTAGAAATAAGTCGTATCTGTTTGTTAATGTGAACAGAAGGAGAGGCATTGGTAGGAGGTTTGAAACAATTCCCAAATATTTAAAACCAGAGAAAGAAAGGTAATCAAATTCCATCTTCATACTATGAAGGAGACAGTTCCACGTCTGGGAGTTGATATGCAAGTGATAATTCTCCAATACGTATTCAAATCCATGGAACAGCCAAATGAATAGAATCCTGAGGGTGTAAACTATAGCCAATGCTAGTCCTTTCTAGCAGAGCACTCAAATAGGGAAGTACCAAATCCTTTAAAAATCTTAAATACAATACAATACCAATGAAAAATCCTCCAGTTTTATATACATATGACAGTGATGTGTCAAAGGGAAACGTTCTAGAACAAATGTGCAACATGAATTTTACAGTACATCTAATTTATGTATAGACTGCTTACAAGCAAACTGATGAATATAAATCTCCATAATCTAAAACAGGGAAATTTTGTCAAAATGTATTTTGGTGTCTGAATACAGTATTGATTCAAAGCAAACATGCAGCCAGTGAATATTGATTAAGTGTGAGCTCCATTATACTGTACCACTCAGTTTTTCTCAGTTATTCTGTTTTGCTGATCTTTCTGTATAGCCCCCTGAGTCTTTTTCAGTGTTTGCTTTTCAGAGTCTGCCTATAGAAATCTCATTTCACTCTGCTATCAAACTGACCGATTCACACAATACAATGAGTTTTCAGGTGCATACCTTTGACTGAATCACATGCCGCCACTGACACCTTGTGCCAAATGCTTGTAAACAATACGAGCAGACAGAATGGCAATTGAAACCGCTCTGCAATCAATATTACCTTACCACTTTTAACATAACAAAACGCGTAACCCATGTCAACCTGATAAGACATGGATAAAACATAGTTTATGAGAGGCTGATCACGCAGGCTGGGACACTTGTCTGGATTTGCAAAGCGACTAGACTCCTTTGTTGAACAAGGGCAGGTGGATACTAGGGGTGGGAATTTCGAATAATTTGAATGCTCGAGTACTGGAACCTAATGCCAGACAATATTACTCTACATATGCGCCACAAAAATTACCACGTTAACACTAGAAACGTCGCGGTTATACTCATACCTAAAACTGCTGCCAGCAGTCATTATGACGGTACATTTTAAACAACATCAATATTAAAATGAAAGACAACTATCCGATACAACTCAAACGTTTTATTCAAACACATCATTTCAAACATCTGCACAGCCGAAACGCCGTATTTAAATGAACAATTAAACATCAAAGGGTTTATTTTCTAAACTTACCACATATAAAGCACTACTTCAAAAAAGGAAAAAAATATATATAATAAAAGAAACATTTTAAAATGAACTAGTGTGTAAACAGGTATATGTACATACAAAACTGTAAAAGTCGTGTTTAATTAACATGTAACATGTGTTAGCTCTTGCGTGTGTCAGTCGGTGCAGCACTGAATCCAGGTTGATGCTGCAGCCTGCTGCTTTGCAGTTTTCTGATTGAAATGTTTCTGCCGAAGCGCTGTGGCTAGCTTCAAGATGAAATCTCTCCTACTGATATTTTCCCCGGTGCATCCCTTGTACAAAACGAAGGAATTGGTGGCTGACAGGTCTACAAGAGATAACACCAGGCTTGTATATGTATATACAATCCCATTGAGAATCTGTGGCACTATTTGAAAATTGCGGTCCACAAGCGTCGCCCAACCAACCTGAACAACCTGGAGCAAATCTGCCAAGAAGAATGGGCCAAAATCACTCCGACACTGTGTGCAAAGCTGGTACATACTTACCCCAAAAGACTTACAGCTGTTATTGCAGCGAAAGGTGGCTCTACCAAATATTAATGTGTGGGGGTTGAATACTTATACAAGCAAGATATTTCAGTTTTTTATTTTTCTTAAAAATATTTCCCAACATAAAACCAATGTCACCTCACAATAATTGATTTTGAGTTTCAGTGTTTTAAAATAAAATATCAAACAGAACGAAATTTCAGTGTACCATTTGTAAGTCAGTAATGTGAAAGAATTGGTCAGGGGTCTGAATGCTTTTGCAAGGCACTGTATATATATATATATATATATATATATATATATATATATATATATATATATATATAGATAGATAGATAGATAGATAGATAGATAGATAGACAGATAGACAGACAGACAGACAGACAGACAGACAGATAGATAGATAGATAGATGGATAGATAGATATAGATATTCTTATTTAATTATTTGTTTTATTTGAGACCCTTGGTTATCACTCTTTTATGTGTGTGTGTGTGCGTGTGTTTGAGAGCAGAACCGGGAGTGCAAGTGTTTGTCCCTCCTGACCTTGGTGCTGCGGTAATTAGTTCAGGCTCCAGAGAAACTAAATTAAAAACGTCAGTTTTCGCCAGTCTGTCATCTCTTATCTAAGTGTAAACGTTACGGGAGCTGCTCCCAATGAAGAGTGCCAAATATCTATATTAAACCATGGTTCAAAGTGCATTCAAATACTGGATTATTTATAATTCAATTACCATATTCATTTAGGGAAAAGAGCTGGGGACACTGTTACAGTTCGGTATAGAGGGGTACAGATTGAGGAAGAGATGGGGTCTTTCTTACAGTATATAGGGGTACAGATTGAAGGAGTTGGGGGCTATGCTACAGTATAGAGGGGTACAGAATGATGGAGAGATGGGGTCTCTTACAGTATATAGGGGTACAGATTAATGGAGTTGGGGGCTATGTTATAGTATAGAGAGGTAAATATTGAGGGAGAGATGGGGTCTCTTACAGTATAGAGGGGTACAGATTGAAGGAGTTGGGGACTATGTTACAGTATAGAGGGGTACAGATTGAGGGAGGGTCGGGGGCTCTGTTACAGTGAGGTGTGGAGGGGTCCAGATTGATGGAGAGCTGGGGGCTCTGTCACAGTGATGTATGATAAATAGTCACTGAAGTTGAATCAGCTGGATATAATGTATGTTGAAGTGTGGTACCTTGCTCTATTTACATCCTATGCCTGAAATAAACATTCAGACTCCAGCAGAGTTAAATCAGCATGGATTAAACCCTTTCTTAAAGAGCAGAACATCAAAGCTTCATCAGTCGCTTGGCATGGAGTGCTTCACAGCTGAAGTAGTGTACAGAATTGTCTGAGTTCACAGAAGCAGTAATGCTTATTGCAGACAGCTCCCCTGGAAGATCGCTGCACGGAGCCGAAACCTGAATCATCAACTATACCCGACATATTGTTTATATTCATCATAGCGCTTTTCCAGGGTTTGAGAGAGATCCTTATATAGAGAGTGGAAGAGTGCTGCAATACATAGACTGCTTTTTGGACACTGTACCACTATAGTAACATAACTGTAAACTGTAAGTTTTTTTTTGTGCTGAGTCTGCACCATTCCAGTAATGGCACTATGATAATTGAAAATGACTAAAGGGTCAAAATGACCAAGGGGGGTTGGACTATCTCTTATGCCAGTTTGAACGTCCTTAAAAACAGGCTGTAAAGTGATAATCAATTTTTTTTTTTTTTTTTTGTCCAGGTCATCCCCTACGTGAAACTTGCACAACTTGCACATCACATGTGGTTTATGTATCATCCTCACATGCAAATGAAGGAAACATCTCCCCTGAATTTGGTCAGCTTGCGCTGAAATGCAAAGTCGTGTTCTCTCAGGCACAGTCAGACCTGTTTGCAGGAACAAGGATGACAATTCCAGCATTTGCCATTCACACATTGCAGTTTCACAAATTCTTGGTGGTCTAAGAACTTCAACTAGGTAACGAATGGGCAAAGGGGGAAAATATAACCTAAAATAGGGCAGTTTTTTAATGTGCAAACACATACTCCTGTAGCCCTCTGCTAACTTAGTAAATATGAATGTAGCAATACTAAGTGTCTGTCCCATTCATTATGCAGCCCTGTCAAGTGGGACACATTTATTTCCTCAGTCTTATCTTTCTCAAAAGCCTCATAGATTCAAGTGCATAATAACATTGTAATTATGTGTAAGTACACTTGTATTTGCTAAGTAACTAATATGTAAATACACAGTAATTTGAGACACATCATGTAAAGTGTTACCTTATGTTTTATATCAAATTCAATTAAAGATTCTTGTTTATAACATATGAAGACACAGTTAAGACGACTTGTTGAAATTCTAAATGTATTACTAAATGACTTGACAGTATCGCTTGGTTCTTTACCATCCTCTCACTGTGTTTTACTATGCTAAAGCAGTACACTTTTATTTGAGTAAATCAGGGGACTGGGGACAGACACAATAGGAAGAAAGTAATTGAAGCAGTGGACTAAAGATTAGGAAAATGGAACAGCCATTATAAAGAGCAGAATGGCATTCTGCTTTAGGGGTGCCATCAGACCTCGCAGTAAAATATAACTGTCACCTCTGAAGTTTCCCTCTACATCTTAATGAAATATATTCTGGTAAAACGATGTTATAATGATAGTAATCTTCAGCTATTCAACGACAGACGAAAGCTTTCTCTCTTTGAAGCCTTACCATCCAACGGCATCATCAGCCTACATAGCCTTACAGATTTAAACAGTCTCCATTTTGACTTCCTAGCTTGGCACAGCTGAAAACAGTTCCCTGTAGAGTTACTGGTAAACTATATGCATTGCTATATGCAGGCAAGCAGACATAAGCCTAGAGGAACTCAGAAAGGGCAATAATGGAAGCAAGGTAGAATAGGAAGCAGTGGGAATTAGACTTAGCTCATTGCTCCTCAGTTTGAGTCATCTATCCTTGTTCTCCAGTGACAGGCTACTAAACCGACTTCATTTACACCAGTCCCCAAGTTGTTGACCTCACCTGCCTCACACAGACCATGAATCTGCCTATTCCATATTTATTTACATTTTTTCCATGGTGACACAGTTGGTTTAGCTCCTACCCTTTCACCTCTTGAGGCCTGGATTAAAATCTAGTTTATGTTGCTAGTGACATGAGTTTGGCTGTCTCAACTTCTTAGTCCTTAGCGAGTACTTATAGTTTCTGTAACACACTGCACACTCAGCACTGTCATTACCCTGCACCTTACTAATAATGATCACTAGTCAAAACACTCCATTCTCAGCTCTCCAGCACTGCCATTGCCATGCACCTTAATAATGAGCACTAGCCTACATTCTCAGCCCATAGCACCATCCCCCTGAACCTAAATGAGCATGATACCTTAATCTTTTAAAGTGTGCCTCTGTGAGATTGAACTAACAGTGATTGATCCTCTCTGTGCACTAAAGTCCCCTGGCTGTAGAGAGACGTGCACTTTGGCTAACTCGCGGAGGACACGTTGTGTATTGCTGTAAGCAGTGCCATGTTTACTTTATTAAAACAGATTGAAATATCTGTTTGTCAGGCTCAGCGGCGTTTAATCTTCTCCAGTTCTCATTTTGTTACCTGTTTGAAGGGGATTAATTTCCTCGGCTTCATCTAAAACAAATGTAATAGGAGATTGCGAGACATGACTTTAAGGCCCTGGCGTGTTCCAATGAGCCTGAACGCACAGTAAATGGTGCATGTCATTAAAGTTAAAAAAGTTATGAATCCACAATAGAAGGTATAAAGGAAAAAAAAGTACTGTTCCCTTACATTTATATGTTCTTATTGCAATTACTCAGATTCTGTGTTTTTGTATATTTTGTATTAAATCCACATTATGTTTAGGTCATTTGACTATGCAGGAGCAGTTCTACTTGTGTGCCACAGACATATACAATATAATGAAGACTAGATCAGGCAAAGTGGCAATACATTGTAGGCGCCAACACCATCTGGTGCACAGGAGAGTATTAGAGCAAAGCAAAAGGAAATCTGAAGTGGAAGATCATTTTTATAGCGCTCATCCCAACTTTTATAGACAGTTTGGCTGATCTAACCTAATTAGAACTGAAGAGAAGCTCCTGCACTCAAGTGAAAGCACCTTTACACAGATTACAGAATAAAGTGTAGGTAGTTGCGGTAAGAACCGATGCAAACACCATAAAAAGGTGGACAAAAATAGATTAGTCTCTTATTCAGTCATTGCTATTTTTGATTATATTCCTCTGTATGTAAGCCACACACACACACTGACAGTGACATGCATTGTCAGTCTGTCACTTTGTATGCCAAATAAGCATTCTCCTGTTCTTATTGTAAATCTTCATGCCTGGTTTTTGCTCATGGAATGAAAGCTCTTGCTTTTTTATCATTCTCCCATGCTGTGTCTGCTGAAGAAATAAAATAAAATAGAACACTAAGGTGACTTTAAGCTTCTGAAGTATCTTCTAAACTATTATATTTGAGATAGAATAAATATAAGCAAACCCTTTTTCTTTTGTGTTACATTTTGAGACTTCACAAAGAGGTTTTATATTGATCTCTAAATTCCTAGCATTCACACACAAACAGCATATTTTCACCTTTACAATGTTAAATTATAACTTATAATAACGCTGAGCACAATGCTTGCTGTCTTATAAAATTCTTTCCAGAGGACAAGATCCCTTTGTTTGAATAACAATAAAAGGATGTTACATGCAGTCTATTGAGACAGGACTCACAGAAGACCTTGTAATGCACTGAAGCAGAATTCTAACATTGAAACAGATATTTTTACACCACCTTCAGATGACATCCTGTCGACAGTCTTTCAAAATAAAGAATTACAAAATAATAATTGCCTCTGAAAACTACCCACCCTGTCTAGATTTATTCTTTTAAATGTTTTATTTAGAGTGCCCAATTATTATGCTCCCGATTTTCTCCCCAATTTAGAATGTCCAATTATTTTTTCCCCTCATCGCAGCAATTCCCCACACAGCTCAGGAGAACTGAAGTGGCCATTCTTTGATTCCACGACCAAGCCAGGTTTTCTTTTACACCCAAGAACTCAAGAGCGGTTGGCAGCGAGCTACTGGCCTCTGGAGGACAAAGGCCATCCCTGCAGTTGCCCACTTGAGCTCACTAGGCGCTTGGCCGGTAGGGTCCACTGTAGCGTGATGAGGAGAAACAGTCCTAGGTTTCTTTCAAGCTGGCAATTGTCTGTTGGTTTTGTTATGTGGGCTAATGTCCACTTTAGATAAGCTGAGACATCCACACTGATTTCACTAGTGAACAGAGCAGGATTTGGCTTCCAAAGGTGGAAGGCATAAAATGCTAGTGAATAAGCCTACTACGCTAAGTATTGCTTTTTAGAATGGGGGAGAGCAGAAAACTTTACCCTAACATATACATTTTTTCACTGGGTGTCATTTTGGATCATTCTGTACAGTTTAAGTTGATAAACTTTTCTTCCACCTTGATTCCACCTATTTCTTGTAGAATTTATAACGATTCCAAATGGTGGTGATTCACCACTTTTTTTTCACTGTGTTATAGGATATACAAATATGTCAAATACAAAGCTATAGAAAAACTGCTTTATCTTGGTACCTTTTCTGTAAGTCAAATGGCAGACCATTGGAGCTACAACACATGAAGTAGTAGGAAGCAGCATAGACTTTTCTTGTAGTGTCTTTGAAATACCTGTATATTGTAAATGGAAGTTTATTTACAAGCAAAGACCGAAAAAAGAAGGGGGGGGGGGGGGGGGGCAGTGATTTATTACTCATGCTAACACGAGATAAGAACATGGATTTTAAAACCTTGGTAAGAACTCTTTAAATGTACAACTAGTTTTGCAACATTAGCAGGAAAGAGTTGGCATGCAAACCATGCAACATTACCTTCTTTAATCAAGGGAGAGGCGTATAAAATGTTTAGTCTGCCAGGCTTGTTTAGCCAGCTTAAGCTGCCGAGTGCCCAGAGAGCTGCTCAGGGCCAGGTGTGCACACAGCAGCCCACATTTCTTTGCAACTAACAGCAACTGGATTGATGGGGTTCTCAGAGGTCTGTCTCTATCCTTCATTCAGCCAGCACTCAACTTTCTCCACCAGGCAGCTGTGCCTCAAAGAGCCATGCCAAGTTCTGCCAGTGCAGTCAGCGACAGCGCCAGGCTTTTATTTAACATTCCTCTCATCAACCACTGCTAAACTGCTTGAGAAAAACAGACTTGATTAAGCAGAATCAAAAGAAGTTTAAAATAACAAAAAACAACAAGATCTAGCCAGATATTCTTGATTTGTTCTTTATATGTTGTTTTTGATCAAGATCAGTCAAATGCAACCCCACAAAAATATAAAAATATAAGTATTTGCAAATATAAATATAAGTATTGTATAAGTATTTGCAATGTGTTTTGAATCCTGCTGTCTTGCTCTGTGATCCTGACATATCAAACACAAATAAAGTTCTTATAAAGTATTTATTAATTATAACAAAAAGCCAATCAATGCAATCGATTGATTCCCCTCCAGTGACAGATCATTCTTAACTTTAAACAGCTAAAAGATCAAAAGGCTGGTTTATTATATATCCCAAGATAATAGCACTCTTCTGACTTTGAACACTACCACTGCACTATACTGACCTGTTTAAAGAACTGAATTAAAGCATATTTAGTCAGTGATTTCCAAAGGAATGTGAATGTCAATCTGAGTACAACACAAGCAACAAAATATAAACCAGTCAGTACTCACACAGTATCATAATGTAGTATACAGATTGGAACTGAAGAACTGTCTGTTTGTACTTTCCAAATACAGATGCCTTACATCATCAGGCAGACTAACTGTAAGCAAGGCTTTCTCAATTTGCCATCAAGATATTCTTGTCTTTTGCATTACTTTTTAGCAGATCCACTCATTGCACTGCTTGTTGCAGATTGGTGGTACATCAAGACCAACATTTTCTTCTGATACATTGGGCTATCACTTTCTGGATTTTCTGGTTGCATGGAATCATGTGGAAACCATTTTATCATGTAACTTATAGGAGATCTACCCAAAATACCAGTACAATTCTACTAGTTTCTTTTAGTGTTACCAGACCAATTTCTCAGCAAAAAAATACATAACTGCTTGATTCTCCTAACTAAAACAATGAGAACGTCAAGTCAAAGTGGAAGCTAAAACTCAACATTCGGCATAGTTCAACATTACAGCATTAGAAATGATTATAATTGAATAGATCTTTCAGGTATTGGCTGAGGAAGCTTTACAGGTGGAGAAAGGGCATATGGGTTAAAAAGAAAGGAATGGTTACACTCATAATTTACTGGGTAACTGGGACAGTGGTTTTTGGGGCTGTCCCTGATATTTCTACAGTCGACTATGAACTGCTGGAGGGGGTCATAAGCTAATATCTATGTTAACTTCCTTGGCCTCTCCCTTGCTAAATAATGAATCTATTAACCCATATTTCAGTATCAGCGTGTCGGTACAGATGCATTTTGCACGGCAGCTCGTAAAGTTTTAATAAGAAATAGCGCTTGAGAGACCTTTGGAAGGAAGCAGGGAGCAGATACCTGCAGATTGCATAAAAATGGAACTCAGTCCAAGGTTTCAAACAGAATAATTAGACTCATATTAGACTCATTAGTGTTCAACTTGTATAGCGGAAAAGCTTATACTGATACAACGTTTATATATATATATTACATACATACATATATATATATATATATATATATATATATATATATATATATATATATATATATATATATATATATATATACAGACGTGCTCAAATTTGTTGGTACCCCTCCACAAAAAACGAAGAATGCACAATTTTCTCTGAAATAACTTGAAACTGACAAAAGTAATTGGCATCCACCATTGTTAATTCCATATTTAATAGAAATCAGACTTTGCTTTTGATGATTTTTATTCAACATAATATTGTAAATAATAAAACAAATGAAAATGGCATGGACAAAAATGATGGGACCGCTAACCTAATATTTTGTTGCACAACCTTTAGAGGCAATCACTGCAATCAAACGTTTTCTGTAGCTCTCAATGAGACTTCTGCACCTGTTAACAGGTAGTTTGGCCCACTCTTCCTGAGCAAACTGCTCCAGCTGTCTCAGGTTTGATGGGTGCCTTCTCCAGACTGCAAGTTTCAGCTCTTTCCATAGATGTTCGATAGGATTCAGATCAGGACTCATAGAAGGCCACTTCAGAATAGTCCAATGTTTTGTTCTTATCCATTCTTGGGTGCTTTTAGCTGTGTGTTTTGGGTCATTATCCTGTTGGAGGACCCATGACGTGCGACTGAGACAGAGCTTTCTGACACTGGGCAGTACGTTTCGCTCCAGAATGCCTTGATAGTCTTGAGATTTCATTGTGCCCTGCACAGATTCAAGGCACCCTGTGCCAGGTGCAGCAAAGCAGCCCCAAAACATAACCAAGCCTCCTCCATGTTTCACTGTAGGTATGGTGTTCTTTTCTTTGAAAGCTTCATTTTTTCGTCTGTGAACATAGAGCTGATGTGACTTGCCAAAAAGCTCCAGTTTTGACTCAAATTGCTCAAATTTGTTGGTACCCTTACAGCTCATTGAAATAATGCTTCATTCCTCCTGAAAAGTGATGAAATTAAAAGCTATTTTATCATGTATACTTGCATGCCTTTGGTATGTCATAGAATAAAGCAAAGAAGCTGTGAAAAGAGATTAATTATTGCTTATTCTACAAAGATATTCTAAAATGGCCTGGACACATTTGTTGGTACCCCTTAGAAAAGATAATAAATAATTGGATTATAGTGATATTTCAAACTAATTAGTTTCTTTAATTAGTATCACACATGTCTCCAATCTTGTAATCAGTCATTCAGCCTATTTAAATGGAGGAAAGTAGTCACTGTGCTGTTTGGTATCATTGTGTGCACCACACTGAACATGGACCAGAGAAAGCAAAGGAGAGAGTTGTCTGAGGAGATCAGAAAGAAAATAATAGACAAGCATGGTAAAGGTAAAGGCTACAAGACCATCTCCAAGCAGCTTGATGTTCCTGTGACAACAGTTGCAAATATTATTAAGAAGTTTAAGGTCCATGGAACTGTAGCCAACCTCCCTGGGCGCGGCCGCAAGAGGAAAATCGACCCCAGATTGAACAGAAGGATAGTGCGAATGGTAGAAAAAGAACCAAGGTTAACTGCCAAAGAGATACAAGCTGAACTCCAAGGAGAAGGTACGTCAGTTTCTGATCGCACCATCCGTCGCTTTTTGAGCGAAAGTGGGCTCCATGGAAGAAGACCCAGGAGGACTCCACTTTTGAAAGAAAAACATAAAAAAGCCAGACTGGAATTTGCTAAAATGCATATTGACAAGCCACAATCCTTCTGAGAGAATGTCCTTTGGACAGATGAGTCAAAACTGGAGCTTTTTGGCAAGTCACATCAGCTCTATGTTCACAGACGAAAAAATGAAGCTTTCAAAGAAAAGAACACCATACCTACAGTGAAACATGGAGAAGACTCGGTTATGTTTTGGGGCTGCTTTGCTGCGCCTGGCACAGGGTGCCTTGAATCTGTGCAGGGCACAATGAAATCTCAAGACTATCAAGGCATTCTGGAGCGAAACGTACTGCCCAGTGTCAGAAAGCTCTGTCTCAGTCGCACGTCATGGGTCCTCCAACAGGATAATGACCCAAAACACACAGCTAAAAGCACCCAAGAATTGATAAGAACAAAACATTGGACTATTCTGAAGTGGCCTTCTATGAGTCCTGATCTGAATCCTATCGAACATCTATGGAAAGAGCTGAAACTTGCAGTCTGGAGAAGGCACCCATCAAACCTGAGACAGCTGGAGCAGTTTGCTCAGAAAGAGTGGGCCAAACTACCTGTTAACAGGTGCAGAAGTCTCATTGAGAGCTACAAAAAACGTTTGATTGCAGTGATTGCCTCTAAAGGTTGTGCAACAAAATATTAGGTTAGCGGTCCCATCATTTTTGTCCATGCCATTTTCATTTGATTTATTATTTACAATATTATGTTGAATAAAAATCATCAAAAGCAAAGTCTGATTTCTATTAAATATGGAATAAACAATGGCGGATGCCAATTACTTTTGTCAGTTTCAAGTTATTTCAGAGAAAATTGTGCATTCTTCGTTTTTTGTGGAGGGGTACCAACAAATTTGAGCACGTCTGTATATATATATATATATATATATATATATATATACGTCTAAATGTTACATGTATATTTTTACAAATATTCAGAGAACTTTTCTATTTGGTAAAGACATACTTTAACCCAAGTTTCAGAATCTGGAAATGTAGGGATCCCAAGTCTCTTACTTGATAAAGGCAGCGTGGTGTGCAAGGTGATTCATGCAGTGTGTAGTGCAGGTTTGTATCCTGGCTCTGCCAAGCGGTTGATCTTGGTTGGGGATCCTATAGGGTAAAATCAACAGGGACTATATCACGTCATTCCTCTACACGCTTGTCCTCAAGGGCTGGTAACTAACCTACATCTGGTTTCGAGCTCCCGGCTGTAAAGAGGCGATTGGCTTGGTGGTAGGATTAGAGGATGCCCACTGACCTTCAATTCTCTTGAGCTCTTGTGTGGGTATTACTGCAGTAAGGTAACAGGTGAGAAAAATAGGTGAAATCTGGGGATATAGACTGTGATAGCTGTATTTTCTACTGTATATCACACATTTTTTGATGTGTAGTGCACACTGTCACAGTGGCTTAGTTCTTTAGCTGTGGCAGGGGAGATGCATAGTACTAACAATCTTGTCATTATTAATAAGGATACTTTTTGGACATTCTATACCAGAATGTAAAAAATAGCAGTGAAAGTACAAAACACAACAGTTACTTATTTCCTCATTTTAATCCACTTATTCCCAGATCCCAATGTTCTGCAACTGCAGGGGGACAAGATGTAAAATAGCATATAAAATAACAAAGACCCTATGGCATTTCTCCCAAATTACTGAGTGCATTTTTATGTCAGCTTTCAAAATGGCTCATATGCCCAATCTTGCTGTGCTGTAAATGTCATCTCCCTCCAGCAGTTCACATGTGCAAATGAATGTAGCATGTATGGGGATTTGCTCATATACACATTACTGTAAATCCCATACATGGAAAAGGAAAAGGGCACCTAGTAATTGACAATAGATCTGTAAACAAATATTGCATGTAGAAAATGAAATAAAGTCAAAATTGAGACTGCAAATGTGTATGTATTGTGTGACCCCTTTTTGACAACATTGTTGTCAGTATATAATACTACTGCAATACCATTCTACCACTAGCAACCTCATATTATTACTCAGTCCTAGAGCTACCATTGTCCCTTGAGAATGGAGGTCTGTACTCCATCACCTTCCTATCCCCCACACACAGTATACCCTTATTTCTCACTTTGAGACACAAATCTTGCATAGCCTTTACTTCAGCCTCCAGCTCATTGCTTCCATAGTGGAGAACCTCATGAGGGCTGACACTGTGTCACGTACCAAGCTTCTTACACAGTAGGGCTTCACAAGTGTTTAAGAGATTACCACAGGTACTTCATTTGGGGTCCTATTGCTAGAGGGAGGTGAGGGTAATGAGGGTTCACGCTTGACCACATTAACTTCAGAGTTAAAAAAAAATGTACTGCTTTGGATACAGCAAAGACTTTAAGGTATAACTAACCCAATTCCTGTTACAGTACTGCTGTTGAATTAGTGCATCACCAGTCTCTGTAAGGCTTCACTAACACCATTGCAGGACCACTCCTGCCAGGGGCCCAGTCTCCACAAGGGATCGCTAATCCTGTTACTTTTACTGTACTTGCATTGCAGTATATACCATTGCACTGCCAGGGGCCCAGTTTCACTATGAGTAAAATTAATCCTGTTACTTTTACACTACTGCCATTGAAGAACTGTATATATCAAATTCACTGTTAAAGAGATAATCCCAGTAGTTTATACAGTCATTGCAGAACACAGTATTGTTTCCAGTGGCCCAGCATTTGTATAGGCAGTTTATGGATTGAATATGCTTGGCGAATAAAAGTATGGGCAAGTGGATAAGTGAACTGCTTCCACCCAGTGAGTCAGCACAGACAAAGAGAGCCAGTATCAAGCCTATTGTTTGCTTCCTGCAAAGCCATTCAAGTCTTTAGCTGTAGAGGTGTTTACAGTCACTTCAATTAGTGTGTTTCTAAGTACAGGTGTCCTAACAGTACACCTGGCTTTCTCTGTCTCCTTTGTTCCCTGAGTGCGCTCCATTTTTCTATATACCGAGCAATTGTATGCTTTTAAAAAAACGGCAGTTGTTCCCTATTGCCATTGAACCCAGCTTCCTTCAAAGCTACAGAGAGCAGGAGCAATTCAATGGCTTCATATAAGCCCTCGCAGAATTGCTCATTGTTATTTTTGCATTCAGTTTTCAAAACTGATTCTTTTTGGAAGAAGCATTGAAATCGCCAAATAAGTTTTGATTCAAAGCATTCTTTCTGCTTAATCGTTCAGGAAGCAATGTCAATTCTTATATATATATATATATATATATATATATATATAAACACAATAATACATTATTTCATTCTAGTTCAATTGTATACTGCATTTTGCTACATTGACTACAAAAAATGAAGTAGTGCTTGAAACCAGGCACTGCAATGTGGTTCTATTGGGGAGAGTTTGCATTGTATCATCAAGCAATTTGTATTGCCAGTGATGGAATACAACATTATCATTTATTATTATTTATTTCTTAGCAGACGCCCTTATCCAGGGCGACTTACAATTGTTACAAGATATCACATTATACAGATATCACATTATTTTTACATACAATTACCCATTTATTCAGTTGTTTTTTTTTTTACTGGAGCAATCTAGGTAAAGTACCTTGCTCAAGGGTACAACAGCAGTGTCCCCCACTGGGGATTGAACCCACAACCCTACGGTCAAGAGTCCAGAGCCCTAACCACTACTCCACACTGCTGCCCCATTTATCATTCAGCTCCCACTTCTAACAAGCAAATGGGAGGCAATAATATTTGTAAAACAGGTTAAAGATGTGGTTTAGTTTTTACTGCGATCCGTACTTTATGGTTTCTTAGTTTTCTTTAAGTCTATGTATGAGGTACAGTACCTCTTTAAGTTTAAATGGTCATTTGCCACAGTTTGCACAAAATATTCTTTGAGATTAACCTGGCGATGTTAAATCTGAAATATCCCTTTCGAGTTTTATGGAAAAGCACTTTAAAGAACACCTCTGTGGCTTCAAAAGAGCCTGATACACGTTTACATTAACCTGCCTACCTGCAATGCTCTGCCCCTAGTGTTTGAGAGAAACACATTGGTAACAAATACCCCGTAAAACAAATGTAGTATTTTTTACATCCACTGTGGGAAGAGCGTTACATGAGGACTGCGATTGGACAGGTTACTGAGAGCTCTGGTGAGTTTTAAAAGTCACCCGGGGGTAAGGACTGAAACAGAAAATGATATATAAAGTGAATCGAAACAACAAAAGCCAAACATTAGAGAAGTATGATATTTCCTACCCATGCCCAGTTGCTCTTTTAGTTTAGTGTCTCGTTATTTCAAGGGTTTAAAAAAAAGAATCAATAAATAAATAATCCGTAAAACTGCTGTCATAAATAATGGTACACGTTTTCTGCTGCACCCATTAGCTCCCATTTTAATCTCTCTTATGATGGAATCAGGCATGGCAGCAGCATCCAAGTGCCCTAAAAGCAATCTAATGGAAGTTAATTACATTCACAATCTCACATATTCACAGTTTATGTATTTCAAGCCGATAACCGCTTCTCTAATTGCTTATTAGAGTTATATAGAAAGCTCTGCCTTTTGGATTGCAAGGACAGCACTCACTACACGTTTTATGCATGCATGTTTTATGTCTGTACAAATGTAACATGGTCTGTAGGAATGACAAACTGTTAAAGTAACATAACTTATTTTGCCAGTTGGCAACTTCACACTTGCGCTGAAGGATCAGTTCTGGAAAAGTCTAATCATGGTATCAACTGATGGTTGACGTCAATCCCTTCATAATACACAAAACAGAGATTTTGCTTGTCTATAGCTTTATTCCAAAGCATTGTGCCTGAAGTTTGGTAGGCAAGCAGGCTTTAGAATTTGTGCTATTGGAAACTGCCATACCTGTCACCAGAAATCTGAATGTTTCAGCATTGCATGTCATTAATGACTTAAAAAACACTCAATAAATGGGGATCATTTGATCAACCTACATCCAGTATTTAACAGCACCGGGGAATCCACCTGAATTGTAAAAAACCCTTATTTTTTAATGATTTGATAGATATACTCAAATAATTAACTACTTTAAGTTTAAATGGTTTAATATTGGCACAAAAACCTGGACTAGAAAAGACAATCTTGCCCCTACTCTGGGTTGGTTGGTCAAGATTCAGGTCTCTATTTAGAAATACTAAAATAAACTTAATAAATTCAATGACAAACATTTCGACTAGAAGTCTAAAGACTTCTAAATTCAGCGCTAGTGAGTGTTTAATAGTTATGGTAGACTGAGACCTCCCCTGGTAGTAGTGTTTCCACATCACAAAACAGCCATACGGTTTGAAACAGCCCGAAAAGAGAAGATTCATGGGTCATGGAGACTCAACTTCTCACCCCACTTTGTCAAAAAGAAGACTTTAGAGAAACGTCAATAGCCAAGTAAGAGATTGTGGTTGTGTTAATAAAATATTTCTTCAAACAGGTTGCTTTGGGGAAGCATGGGAAGGATGCACTGATGTGTATGAGACAATAGACTCATTTGCTGTAATATACTCAGAACTTGGTGTTATAGTGAGCTATTGAGTGAAAAGAAGCAAGATGGTCTTGGGGGACATTTCACAGATTGGGTTTCCCTAAGTGGCTATTTCAAATGAGGGGAATTGGAAGTATTGTTTGTGTTAAAGTGTGTGACAGATGACGGGCATGATTGAACAAGAGCCGTGCTGGCTATTTACCGCAGTAAAAATAATCTTTCTGAAGATGGCTTAAATTAAAAAAGCTAATCCAAAATAAACCGTTTCAATAAAAATGATAGGGCTGGTTTTGAATTGCTTAAGTAACTTCATCTAAATCCACGTCCTGGTTATAATGAAGTTGAATCAATAAGAATTTTGAAAGTAATCATATTTCCCAGACAAACAAAAACACCTTAATTTCAACCACAGTTATTTACAAAAGTTCCTATTTAGACAAACCCTATGTAGGCTATAATTCAGTCTTTGAATCTAAGACACATGGAAATCTGGATGCATAAATATGGATTTATCTCCAAGTTTGTTTGAATTCATATCGGTAGACATGACAGAAATATAAACTTGACATTAACATGCGTTGGGAATACTGTTTGTTTTTCTTCATCAATTAAGCTATGCAAAGCTTTTTCTTTGATAAACACATTCCGCAGCACTGCTCAGCCTTAGAGACACAGGAACTAAAACTTTGGGAACTAGGGCTTTGAAATGAGGGAATTTAAATGATCTTCTGGAAAAGAAAAAAAAAAACAATTGCACAACAATTTGGAGCTCCGGGCAATTGAGTAGTAAGAAATGTTTTTGGACGACTAAGGGTGTCCTTGATAAAAACAAAAAATAATACGCTACTTTTGTGTTTTATATCAACATTTAATGTAACACTGAGATGATTCATGTGGCTCTGAGTGATGCTGTTTAACACTCATGTAGCTACATTTTTTTATTATGTCATAAAAATGTACTGACCAGATCTTAATTTTTTTCATTGTGACATCCTGCAACGCAAATGCATTTTATTGCTTAGCATACTGCGTCTCATTTATAATAAACTCTACTTACCAATCCTCATTATTTAAATGAGGATATTTTAATGGAGGAGATTCACTTTACAATACACCGTGTATGAAGAATGCTCTTCTCTACATCATGCATAGTAAAGATCCCTCGGCCCATGTTGAGAGTGACTGAGGTGGTGACTTGTTACTTTTCACTTTTCTCTTTCAATCTTATTGTAAGAGAAAACATCAAGAGATACAGCCTGGTCTTTTGTGTCAATTCCGAATAAAGTTGACACATGTAAGTCAATGGAATAATGATGTATCTGCTCACCCAGCCTGAGAGCTGCTTGGTGTTCTGTGTGCTGAGCAACTGTAGCTGCTGCACTCGCTGGCAGCTCCCGTCACTGCCCCCAGAGGATCCAGAGGAGCGAGCGACTCGACCTGATCCCTCTTGTAATTGCACGCTCAGTGACGGATTTGTCTTTCTCATTAGGACAGGCTGTGTCAGTTTGCTCGCTTCCGCCCAGAGTTCTCATTCAACACTAATGTCCG
Source organism: Acipenser ruthenus (assembly GCF_902713425.1). NCBI lineage: Eukaryota > Metazoa > Chordata > Actinopteri > Acipenseriformes > Acipenseridae > Acipenser > Acipenser ruthenus. The sequence continues at coordinate 5,676,579 of NC_081215.1, forward strand.
TGCTAAATCAACCCCAGCCGGGGATCCAACCGACAGCCTCCTGCTCTTTCAGAGAGCTGTCATCTTGCTAGCTCAGGGTGTAGCAACATTTCAATTGTTTAAAGAGAGCTTGCTGGCATTTGTGATGATACTCAATGTGTTTACTTTATACAGTGGCAAACAGCCCAATGCATTTCATAAAAAGCTGTCAATATCTTTGTTACTAATCCACCACCAATTCAACCTTCAAAATCACATTCATATTTGTAAACCCTCTTACCTCGAGGTGTATTTGAAATATTGAGGCCAATGATGAAGAAATTGTTGTCCTAATATTTGTATTATAGTAAATGATCTTTTAATATGTGCTACATGCCCAGGAATGTTGCTGTTCACTTCCTGAAATAATCTAGCTGCTACCAGACCATTGTAATCTACTGAACGGGAAGTCGTTATACATCAGACTGAAGGTTATACTTGATAAATCTTAATATAATGTTTTGTTTTGCTTTTTAAACACCACAATAAACAAGAAAGGAAGCAAAATATGTATAAGGTTGAACAAGCTCGGAAATAAGAATAGGATTTGAAAGCCTTGGTAATCACACCATTTCATTTTCAATGCTCTTTGAGATGAATGTATTATCATTCCAGGGGTTAAGACTTTTGTTTCTTTATCTGATCCCCAGGTTATCTAACAGTCACCATTGAACCCCTTCCTCCTGTTGTAGTAGGAGACACCGTAACGCTGAAATGTAACTTCAAGACCGATGGGAGGCTGCGAGAGATAGTCTGGTATCGGGTGAGTACCTGCTTGGGGGGTTATTGGGGGAAAATTCTTAACCTTTTCAGTTGCAAACAGGAACTGCGATGGCTGGTCTGTGACTGTTTTTTCAGCGGTCTGCTTCAGAAAACAACTCTTAAAGATATCACATTTCAAAAGTAGTCTTTATAACAATATAATTTGCTATAATATATACGTATTGTGATTTGACTGTTGTTTCTGAAGATAAAATACTGCTGAAAAACTGCTGCAGATCTTCTGAATATTAAATTGTATCACTGAAGTGTTTTCTCTTAGATGATATCAATAATTGAATGTTAGGGGGATGTAAAATGCTTGAACAAAGATCTCAATAGAGCAACGTGAAGTTGCCATTTGTATTGTAGCATGGCAGGAGATTTGGCTTAGCTTGGCAGTAAACAGCCATTAGCTTGCATAGACTTCTGTTGAGGACATGTAGTTTGATTTTTCCCCAAGTAAGCAGGGTCATGGATGAAAGTGAGTATGGTATGGGGTGGTTGGAGTCCAGGGACTTGTAAAATTCATGGAATTTGTTCAGGGTAACTGTGATGCACCTTCTTGGTCATTCAGAAAAATCTCAAGTGCCAGGACAGTGTATAGATCACTATCCTTTTATCAATTCCAGTATCCTAGACTTTGAAAAACCTACAATTTCAATGACCCAATGATTATGAATTCTGAGGTAAAACATCAGCTGACACTTATGTCAACTTCCCATAGTAACTAAACAGTATTGTACCTGTACTTTTTAGCAGGGCATACATATATAATACTTTAGGTTAATACCCTGTGTATAGGGGGGTGTCTTCTTGTATAAGAGATGTCATCTCATGCAGCTTGGGTGAGAGGACTGCAAAGTAAAGCTGAGCAGTTCTGGCTGCTCAAATGGTACAAGAGACGCCTCTTATAATGAGAAAGCACCTGACACAACGTTATTATAAATCTCAAAGACAACAACTGCACTCACAAACCTCCAAAAAATAATAGAAAAGTATTGTTGATTTTTTAGAATTGTGCCGTATCTTCTGTGCGTGTGATGACATCTACACACAGATAAAATGGAATGGAATTTTAACAGTGATTGGTGATTTATACTACATGCATGGGTAACCAAAAACAATTATAATTGCAGCTAATACAGTAATACTCCAGTAATAATCCAGTAATAATCAAGTAATACTCCTGTAATAATCCAGTAATATTCCAGTAATAATCCAGTAATACTCCAGTAATAATCCAGTAATACTCCAGTAATAATCCAGTAATAATCCAGTAATACTCCTGTAATAATCCAGTAATATTCCAGTAATAATCCAGTAATACTCCAGTAATACTCCAGTAATACTCCAGTAATAATCCAGTCATAATCCAGTAAATCAACAAACCCACCCACCAAACCTACCTGAATATTGGTCTGTATTTAACTGCGGGAGATAAATAAGCACAGACAAAACATTTCCCAACACTTTTAACCTGTAAAATAATAAAAAATAAAAAAAATGTATTCCAGAACTATAAACTTTTACTGCTGAGTGGGGGTTTATTTTTAATTTAACTTATTTCTCTTATAGAAAATCTGTTTGCTGCTATGTAAATAAGACCCATTCTCTCAGAGGCGACTTTAAGTGACAACTCATAAAAAAATAATTCTATTTTTGCCCAGACTAGGCTGCATGTATCTTTTGGGGATTTTATGGTCTTAGATGATATCAATAATTGAATGTTAGGGGGATGTAAAATGCTTGAACAAAGATCTCAATAGAGCAACGTGAAGTTGCCATTTGTATTGTAGCATGGCAGGAGATTTGGCTTAGCTTGGCAGTAAACAGCCATTAGCTTGCATAGACTTCTGTTGAGGACATGTAGTTTGATTTTTCCCCAAGTAAGCAGGGTCATGGATGAAAGTGAGTATGGTATGGGGTGGTTGGAGTCCAGGGACTTGTAAAATTCATGGAATTTGTTCAGGGTAACTGTGATGCACCTTCTTGGTCATTCAGAAAAATCTCAAGTGCCAGGACAGTGTATAGATCACTATCCTTTTATCAATTCCAGTATCCTAGACTTTGAAAAACCTACAATTTCAATGACCCAATGATTATGAATTCTGAGGTAAAACATCAGCTGACACTTATGTCAACTTCCCATAGTAACTAAACAGTATTGTACCTGTACTTTTTAGCAGGGCATACATATATAATACTTTAGGTTAATACCCTGTGTATAGGGGGGTGTCTTCTTGTATAAGAGATGTCATCTCATGCAGCTTGGGTGAGAGGACTGCAAAGTAAAGCTGAGCAGTTCTGGCTGCTCAAATGGTACAAGAGACGCCTCTTATAATGAGAAAGCACCTGACACAACGTTATTATAAATCTCAAAGACAACAACTGCACTCACAAACCTCCAAAAAATAATAGAAAAGTATTGTTGATTTTTTAGAATTGTGCCGTATCTTCTGTGCGTGTGATGACATCTACACACAGATAAAATGGAATGGAATTTTAACAGTGATTGGTGATTTATACTACATGCATGGGTAACCAAAAACAATTATAATTGCAGCTAATACAGTAATACTCCAGTAATAATCCAGTAATAATCAAGTAATACTCCTGTAATAATCCAGTAATATTCCAGTAATAATCCAGTAATACTCCAGTAATAATCCAGTAATACTCCAGTAATAATCCAGTAATAATCCAGTAATACTCCTGTAATAATCCAGTAATATTCCAGTAATAATCCAGTAATACTCCAGTAATACTCCAGTAATACTCCAGTAATAATCCAGTCATAATCCAGTAAATCAACAAACCCACCCACCAAACCTACCTGAATATTGGTCTGTATTTAACTGCGGGAGATAAATAAGCACAGACAAAACATTTCCCAACACTTTTAACCTGTAAAATAATAAAAAATAAAAAAAATGTATTCCAGAACTATAAACTTTTACTGCTGAGTGGGGGTTTATTTTTAATTTAACTTATTTCTCTTATAGAAAATCTGTTTGCTGCTATGTAAATAAGACCCATTCTCTCAGAGGCGACTTTAAGTGACAACTCATAAAAAAATAATTCTATTTTTGCCCAGACTAGGCTGCATGTATCTTTTGGGGATTTTATGGTCTTAAAATGTAAGACTCCTGTCACGTAGGCGGTTATCCACAAAATATATTGCAGAGTTATTATTACTGAAGTAAATTCTATTCTAGATGATTGGCTTTAAATAAAGATGGTCTTCTATCATCTGTACAACAGGTCTGACATATGTTTATTTTCATTGCTCCCACGATCATTTACTTCACTTTTTCAATTCTCTGAAAGCAGCCACATCTACCTCCTAATAAAAACACACTATTAATACTCAAAAGAGCTTTAACTTCAAAATGCCAGCCTGAAGTATTATATTAAAATCACTGGGGGTTTAGCCGAAGCACCAGCATAGCAACTAATAAAACTGGAAGAGAAAAGATACATACAAAACTTCCTGTAGTCGTTCATTTGACATATAACACCATCATTTGGAGAAAGTCACATCTTCACATCATTGTCATTCAAAGTTATGACTCCAAATTACAAAACACAACCTGATACACAAGAAGAGCTTCAGACCTTACCAAGATGGCTGCTGCAAGCAGGGCTCTGGACAGGGTTCACAAATCTCAAGACCTTCCTTAAAAAATGACGGGCTGCCCAGAAAGTTGCCAGACTAACCATATGAATGCAAATGCAAATAAAACCATTGTGTTTCTGTGCCTTAAAATGAGATTATGTATCTTCAAGTCACCCCAACATTGTCAAAGTGGGCATTTCCACCATGTGAGTCATGAGTTACACAGCTATTCTTTTTTTATACAGATCTACCCTGGAACCATTTTCCCCATCACATGTTTATATGTGTCTTCATACCACAAATAGAGCAATCACCTCCCTAGAATTTGGTGACCTTGTACTAGTTAGAAAGTATCAAAACTTCAGTTCATTTAACTTGATGTTCAAATGGCATGTAGAAATGATATCGGTAGTTACCGATATCTTACTGGGAATTGACATTAGTGCTACCCAGCTAAATGGCATCACACAGAGAGCAAACAAAGCTAATTGAAAATTGATATTCCATGACTATTAATATTGCCGAGCAATCAAATCCTAGTGCATCACAAAGATAACAAAATATAAAAGTGTCCCTGTGTAATAATTAGACACAGCGTATTACTCCATTAACATTCTTACTGAATACAATGCTCCCAACATAACAGCATGACAAGCCTATTAAAAACAAGGTGTAGTTCACAATAGTGTTGTTGGGACTTCAGAACAGCTTGATATACATATTTAAAATGAACCACAGTTAATTCCAGCTTACTAAAATGGGTGAGGCTCAAGCGACAACCATTATAAAAAGCTATCCTCTTTCTCTCAATGTAAAGTCATGGCTGGAATCATCTCTATATGGAGATGTTTATTTTTTTTGCATTTGATTCATGGTGCTTGAGACCACACGCTGGTGGCTCTTGTAAATGAAGAGCTCATGAAAGGAGAGGGATAATGGTAGTGTCCGGCATGGTACCAGCAACACCATGAGAGCTTCCCTTCACCGCTCTGCAAGCAAGCACACCTCAGTCCTGACCTGAACACCCCCTGCTATTCAGTCCTGGGCCTCTCCTAAACATAGCATGCCAATTGCCGATGGTCCTCTGTAGGAAGAATTGAGAACACCACATTCATTTCACTTATACCCAAGATGGATTTTAACCTAGGCTTCCAGAGATGAAAGGCATTAAATGGTAATGATGTGGACTGCTTTTTCATATTCTACTTAATATTTGTCTTGATCTCCTTCGAGAATGACCCAGAGAAAGTTGGATGGTCATTTCGTTAGTGGTAGAGGTATATTGGTTATATTTTTTAAAAAGGCATTTATACGTGATGAGCTTCATAAAATGTGAAAGGTGCGGTTGGTGAGTGGGGAGGTAGGAGCTCTCTGTTTCCATATTATTCCCTCAGTGAAACCTCAAACCAGAGTTTGACAGTGAGCAAAAAAAAAAAAATGGTTTAGGGTGTTTCAAAGATTGAATCTGACTTTGACCAAAATCAAACCTGTTTGAAAACAAATAGCTTAAATAACCGCAAAGGAGGCTGGCAAATTTTCACTTTCTTTTAACAAGGGGGGGTTGGCTGTCATTTGTATATCGACAAGGACAGTTATAAGCACTCATCAAGGGAGCAGTCACCCTTCATCAGGAGTCTGAACTGAAGCGCAGAGAGGGAGACACAACAAATGACTCATCTTCCCTGAGCAGTGCCTCTTATTACTTCTGCTAATACATTAAACAGCAATTATACACGCTTCCGACTTCAATTCCCTTAATCTTCTGTCTTTTATTTGACTAAACTGTCTACATTTCTTTTTTTTTTTTTCAAATGTGGGATTTGTAGTTGTGTTGGTACCTACCAGGGGACCCGTGCATCTGATAGGATCTGGATGAGAAAGAAGTGTGAATAAAAGATGTCCTGCTCTCTTCGTTATCTGAGACACGTTGCCCATTCTAATCAGGTAGCAAATAAATTATGTTGTGTTTCATACAGAGACAGGCTTTAATCTGTGCTGGGTTTTTGGTATACCATTATACAGTACTACATAAGTGATTCAGTGATTAAAGAAAGGTGCTTGTTACCAGGAGGTTCCAGGTTCAAATCCCGGCTCAGCGACTGACTCACTGTGTGACCCTGAGCAAGTCACTTAACCTCCTTGTGCTCCGTCCTTCGGATGAGATGTAAAACCAAGGTCTTATTGTAAGTGACTCTGCAGCAGCCCCCAAGTCTCTGTAAGTCGCTTTGGATAAAAATCGTCTTCTAAATAATAATAATAATAATAATAATAATAATACAGTATTTTAGTTTTTCAGTGAGTCTGAAGCCTTGGTCTACATACCTTGTATAAAGCACACCTCTATTAAGGACAGTTTATCGGCTTATTTGTGTTCTGTAATGAGCATATTGTAAATGTAAGTCAGCATGTCGTCACTATTGCAAATGATTTGTCAATCTGCGCAATGTCTGATTCACAACGCAGCTGCTGGAGTGTTGTCAATGGCATTATCTTGGAAGCAACAACAAGATGACACTACGCAATGCCAGCCTTCTTCATTATTGGTAACGAATCTAGAAAATTAGCACAGTACGATGTGATCTCAAAGCTGCTAAAAAAAAAAAAAACACTGGAGCTGGAAGATCATGTTTTAAAATGAAAATACACGTTTGCTAAGAACAGGTTTCTTTAAAAAGCACATGTTTGAGACCTATATAGGTAATGGATGTGCATTGCGGAGATAATCTATGGAATTATTTTGCTAGCTTCAATCACTTTAACCCCTTCAGGTCCACATGTAATGGAACGGTTTCTTCTTAAAATACATTTGAGAGCGCCTCAAGTATCACGAGGAAACTAACGATCTGCTTGATCAGATCTAACCCGTCAGTTAATTTTAAACCCTGTTTCGTGCTCCTAATTGTAAAAATAGAAAGTTAGCATAATTTTATTTGTGGGACACTGTCACAAAGACGGCCGGAGTGGGTGGCGTCAGACCAGAAGCAGGAAGGAATACAGAGACAGTGGTTGTGATGGGCTGAGTGCAATGGCTGCACTCAGCGTTTATTTACAAATAAAAGGTTTTAAACAGTACACAAAACAGGACACGGCACTTGCGCCAAAATAAACAGACATACAAAACGGACTAACACTAAACAGACGGTGCAGGACAGACGAACAAACACGGTGAGTGAAAACACTTATCTTTACGATCTTTTCGCTTATTTTAACTCTCCTTCTCCACACCCGTTCTCCACTCCCGAACACCTAACCCTGACTGACTAAAAATGTGCCTATTTATACTGTTGTGCTGGGATTCAATTACTAATTAATTATTCACTTGAATCCCAGCACGTGAATTAATTCTGTGCAACCCCGTGCTCACATATTACATTTAACCAGCACGTGAAGTGATTTGTGCTCTCCTCGTGCCTAAATACAAATCTACACTTTAAATACACGTGAAACACAGACCCGTTTATATCCCGTGTACCAATCTATACACCAACATTTACACACGCAACATACAACACATAACACAAATGCACACAGGGGCGGGGCGCTTTGCCACATATACCCCCCCTTGTGCGCAGCACACATGGCCTCAACGGCCACCTCCCCCCTTAAAAATCCAGCAGTCCAGGACAAAGTCTCGGGCTGGGAAGGGAGGCTTCAGTGGGCCCATGGCTGGCCATGCTGTCAGCACCCCTGCCGGTAGTGGCACGGCTGACAGCCTGTTGGTCCCGTCCTGCAGCGAAAAAGCTGCGGGGGCAGGTGGTCCCCCGACCTCCCCCTTCTTCGTAGCCGGCAGCTCCCTCCTGTGGGGCTCCGGCCACAAGAACTCCTGCAGCGAAACTGCTGCTGGGGAAAGTGGTCTCCAGACCTCGTCCCCCTTCTTTGTAGCCGGTAGCTCCCTTTGGTGGGGCTCCGACCACAGTACTGCCGGCAGCGAAACTGCTGCAGTGGGAGCAGGTCTCCTGACCTCCCCCACGATCTCCGGCAGCGAAACTGCTGCTGGGGTTGGTGGTCTCCAGACCTCCCCCACGATCTCCGGCAGCGAAACTGCTGCAGTGGGAGCAGGTCTCCGGACCTCCCCCACGATCTCCGGCAGCGAAACTGCTGCAGTGGGAGCAGGTCTCCTGACCTCCCCCACTTTCTTCGTGGCCGACAGCTCCCCTTGGTGGGGTTCCGGCCACAGTACTTCCTGCTGCGATGCGGAGCAACTAGCAGCCCCAGGCGATGCGGCACGGCTGGCAGCCCCAGGCGAGGGTGAAGCATGGCAGGGAGTCAGGACCAGCCGGGATGCGGGTGTTGGCCCTCTTCTCGGCCTCTGCGACCAGGCGATTCTTACCCATGCTTCCCTCAGCAGCCTATGCAAGGGCTGCGGAGGGCCGCCAGCTTCACGCCCTGGTCTTTCTGGTGAAGGGAGAGGCAGCTCCTGCTTCTCTCCCCCTGATGGTGATGGAGGCAGAGGCAGCTCCCGCTCCTCTCCTCGTGATGGTGGGGAAAGTGATACCAGCAGGCATTCATCCTCTGCTGGTGGGGGAAGTGATACCAGCAGACATTCATCCTCTGCTGGTGGGGGAAGTGATACCAGCAGGCATTCACCCTCTGCTGGTCGACAGGGACCCAGCAGGCATTCACCCTCTGCTGGTGGACATGGCGGAGGCAGAGGCAGCTCCTGCTGCTCTGCTCCTGCCGGTGGAGGTGGCGGAGGCAGAGACAGCTCCGGCTGCTCTGCTCCTGCCGGTGAAGGTGGGAGCAGCGTGTAGTCTCCTGGCGACGGAGGTGGGAGCAGCATGTCGTCTCCCCCTTTTTCAGGGGACTGGTGCTGCTCTGCCTCTCTTGCAGGGGACTGGTGCGGCTCTGCCTCGGAAGGGGAAACCAGCAGGCATTCTTCCTCTGCTGGTGGAGGTGGGACCAGCAGGCATTCTCCCTCTGCTGGCAGCTTGGTTCCTAGGGTTATGGAAGCCCCGACTTTCCTCTCTTTGGGCTGTGGACGCACCGACTCCTCCCTTTTGGGCTGTGGACGCACCGACTCCTCCCTTTTGGGCTGTGGACGCACCGACTCCTCCCTTTTGGGCTGTGGACGCACCGACTCCCCCCTCTTGGGCTGTGGACGTTCGGGCTCCCCCCACTCAGGCGTAGGACGTTCGGGCTCCTCCCACTCAGGCGTAGGACGTTCGGGCTCCTCCCACTCAGGCGTACGACGTTCGGGCTCCTCCCACTCAGGCGTAGGACGCTCGGGCTCCTCCCACTCAGGCGTAGGACGCTCGGGCTCCTCCCACTCAGGCGTAGGACGCTCGGGCTCCTCCCACTCGGGTGTAGGACGCTCAGGCTCCTCCCACTTGGGCTGTGGACGCTCAGGCTCCTCCCACTTGGGCTGTGGACGCTCAGGCTCCTCCCACTTGGGCTGTGGACGCTCAGGCTCCTCCCACTTGGGCTGTGGACGCTCAGGCTCCTCCTCATAACTGCGGAAGGGACAGTTGGCGAACAGATGATCCTGGTCGCAGAGGAGGCACCCCGGCGTTGGCTTGTTAGATCGCCGTGGATGTCTGGCCCTTAGGCGGCACTCCTCCTCCCTGTCCTTCACCTCTTTATCCTCCTTCCATCCCATTTTATATATATATTTTTTTGTAATCCAACATTTTTTTTTTTTTTTTCAAAAAAATGCGGTTCCTGCTCTGGCCTGAGTCCTGGAGGCGCTGTCGATCCCACGCAGGACACCACGTGTCACAAAGACGGGGCACTTGCGCCAAAATAAACAGACATACAAAACGGACTAACACTAAACAGACGGTGCAGGACAGACGAACAAACACGGTGAGTGAAAACACTTATCTTTACGATCTTTTCGCTTATTTTAACTCTCCTTCTCCACACCCGTTCTCCACTCCCGAACACCTAACCCTGACTGACTAAAAATGTGCCTATTTATACTGTTGTGCTGGGATTCAATTACTAATTAATTATTCACTTGAATCCCAGCACGTGAATTAATTCTGTGCAACCCCGTGCTCACATATTACATTTAACCAGCACGTGAAGTGATTTGTGCTCTCCTCGTGCCTAAATACAAATCTACACTTTAAATACACGTGAAACACAGACCCGTTTATATCCCGTGTACCAATCTATACACCAACATTTACACACGCAACATACAACACATAACACAAATGCACACAGGGGCGGGGCGCTTTGCCACAGACACATATGTCCCCTGTACCATAAAGGGTTAAAACCAAAAACTACCAGCTCAATCCAGTTTTAGCATATTCCCCACCCTGAGAGTGGCGGTTCAGCACAGCAGCTTGCATACAGGATGCTTCCTGCTGAGGGCTGATCTAATTGTGTCACCTTGATGGAGAAAACTCCTGTTCCACAAAGCTTGCCCAACAGGGCTTACCATCTTCACATACCCTCATAGCATTGTTTTGAATTGGCGCTCGTAAAAATGCCATTTCACATTACATGGCAAGTCTGTAGCATAGACTCATTTCACCCAGCGAAGTCTGGTTTAGAAAGGACAACCAAAATATAATATAATTTTAATACTATGGCTGAAGAAACCATAACGTTATTATCAATGGCAATAAAAGCGATCTGAAACCAGTATTGTGGTTCCGATAGAGCAGTACACTGGTATCGATCTGTGACCATGATATGGCAGTTTATTGTCAATGAGTATTAGGTGTTCATATACCAAATGTATGTTAAAATGTGTTACAAATGTTTTGCCAGCAATGGCGACCTCAAATTCATTGTAGTTTCCCAGTGCTACTGTCCATCAGAACAGACACATACAGTTCTAGGTTTCCTAAAATGCAGATGTTGTTTCCACGAGAACAAACAGCTGAAGGTTATTGGCAATGTCATTACTGTTGTTTTTTAGGTATATCACTATAGTGGCTCGGAGCTGTGTACAGCAAGATACATGCTTCCTGAACAAAGTATTCAAATTAGCTCAGTTCAACTTAAAAACTAAAAATAAATAAATAAAAAATCTGACATTGCAGGTTGCTTTAACCAACATGTAGTTATGTTTAATTCAGTGTTTACCTTGTGGTTCAGAAGGGTGAAAACATCTATTCAGTTCAGTTCAGCGGAAAGAACAAGTAGAAGATTTAGTCACTCAAAGATATTTAAACATTTGGGGCCAAATGCAATTAGCATTTAGCTGGGAGCAAGCATCTAAGGAAAATATAAATTCAAGCTAACATATTTAGACCATTTTTTTTCCAAATTAGGTTTTTTTTCCTAGCTAAAAGTTAATTAAATTGTGCCCTTTTTTTTCAAAACAGATTTTTGCACCGTTTTTGGCACTACTAATATATATTAATTGCTGATTTAGACTGTTTTGAAGATTAAAAAAAAACATTATAAATGTGTTATTCATTTAATAACCACGTGCTACATATTTTCATAAGTTGCTAGGGTATTATTTCCATAGCAACTGCTTGCTCTGCTGCCTACAGCCATAATGTACAGCACAGTACTAAAAGTTGTGCAAACTAGTATCCGCATGCCTTATTTATTCATGTAAAGGACCTGCACTGTAAATTAAAGCAAATGACTTGTTTATGCTGAAAGGTGAGATTCCATACTTTGAATTGCACATAGTGTAAACATTGTGTGTATAATGGCATTGTTTGTGTGGAAACTCTGTAAATGACAGTGGTGGAACTATAAACCTTTATCTAAGATCATCATATCTTTTTTTTTTACTCAGTGCTACTTGCGTAAGCTTAGATTGCTTCTGGGCATGATAAAAAACAAAGTACTGTTCCAGAAGAAGAAAATTACATTTTCAGAAATAGATCTCCAAGCTGACAAGCTGCCTGTCTGCTGGAACTGGCATACTGTTCTTTTGGTGGGTTTTGTTTAATTGAAATGTTCCTTCTCTAATGTGTGTACTGGTATGCATATTAAGTAAGTGTTTGTGTGTGTGTGTGTTTGTGTGTGTGTTTGGGGGGGGGGCAACACAAGTGAAAACAGTAATACAATTGCTGTACTAGTGGCACAGAAAAAAAGATCATTAAATAAAGATAGAATATCCAACCTGACAGCAACTGAGTTGTGGCTGACTGTTATCCTCTTTTGATTTCCAAAGATGAATGAACTTCATGCTGTTCCAGCACATCTAACAACTGCACATTCCTCTTCAAAATACCTGTTTTTGTTGTTTTTGTCCTTTTTTCTACTTTATCCTTGAAAAGTAGCTTCACAGGTCCTGTTTTCTCTTCTTTGAGCTCCTCTAGCTGTCTGACCTTTGGCCTGGGAAGTCCCACCCAGGCTCTAACCCCCTTTTACAGACTAGCTAGAGAGGTCCTTCAATCTGACAAAACAAAACTGAGTGTGAAATTGAACTTTGTTTCCTTACTTACTACAACATTATAGAGCAGCCCCTGTTCTGTCAATAAATCTACATTTCCATATGCCACTGGGATTGACGTGAAAGCAATTTTAAATCTGACTTAATTTCCATCAGCAGCAGATCTCTCCAACTTGCACTGATAATAAGTGTCCAATGCAGAATGAGGCTAGCAGCGGGTTTTAAATCTCTGGCTGCAGTTTAATACTCTAACTAGGAACACTACTTTATCAGTGACATAAAAATGACATTTAGAAAGACTTCTAGTCAAAACGTTTGTCAAATCAGTTTCTTTATACTACTACTAAAACACTAGGGAGTCAAAGATCTTAGTCAGCTTCAACATATCTAGTGAAAAAGTGTGAGTAGGAGTTTTGAAAGACAGAACTCATTCGTACAGAGGCTGCAATGCTAAATATTAATTTTTCGATTCTCAAATACTGCCTGCAACTATTGTGACTCCTCAAAAGACAAAAAGACAGGAAGACAAAAAAGCAGCACCACTGAGAATACTTGTCACTTGCCAGGAGAACATCTCTGAAAGTTTCCAACAAAGACTTTTTCCAGCAGCTGAGGGCCTAAAAAGCAATTGAAAAGCAGCTCATTTGTCACTGCCTTTTTATGGCAGTAGGGGTCTGAAATGAGGCACAGTTCCCCTCTCATCCTAAGGACAATGGAAATGTCTTTACTTGGCCCCTTTTCTAATACATATTGAGCGCAATTAAACAACAGCATCCATTAGTGTCTGCGATACAGCATGGGATTGAAATGTAATTTCACTCGGCACTTTTGTAGCTGCTGTCACAAGTCACCCTAAAACCCATTCTCTCTTGTACATGGTGCTAGCTCTTTTTGAATGGAAGGCTTATGCTGCAAAAGTATATGGTCCTTCAATAGAACCAACTTTATTTCTTGGGGCTTCCCCAAGAATGATGGAGATGATAATAAGACTTGGGAACCCATTCATATGAAAAATAGTAAACAGGGTAGAACTGCAGTTTATACATCATTTGAGTTTGGTGACACAGACTCCACTGGTCCGTCTCCTGGAAGATCTTGCTGCGAAGCTGACTGCTGGTGTTGTATTCAGAGCCTTGAGTTTGGATGACTGTCCTTTCTTTGTGCTGTTTTATATTTCAAGACATACTTCTCTAAAAAGAGGGTGAGCATAATCTTGAATTTATATTTCACCTGTATTGATGCACAATGCTATAAGGATTTTGAACAAAAGTTATTGTATTTCTTGCTCTTATTGTATTACTTGTATTGTAACACTTGAAATGTATTTGCTTACGATTGTAAGTCGCCCTGGATAAGGGCGTCTGCTAAGAAATAAATAATAATAATAAGGATAGGATCATTATATTAGCTTTAGAGAGGATCTTATATTGTATGCTTTAGGATAGTTTTGGGTGCTTTTAGACTGACTAAAAGTATGAGTTGTAACCATATTGCTTTATAGTATTAATGCTGTTAGTTTGCAAAGACTGCCTGGATTGTCAGTATTCTAGGATTCGATGTTGATCTGTGATCAGATCATTTTAAGGGTTAATAAACCGAAGGAGTAAATATAAACTTTGATTTATTAAACTTTGAATAAACTGAGTCTGTTTGATTATTCTTGATTGAAGGTTGCCTGGGTATGTGAAAATCTGTAAGCCAGTACACGAACGATCCACTACAAGAGTTTAAACCATCTATTTGTCCTCCTGTAGCCTCCCCTAGTTCTATTAAATTAAAGAAGTGCTCGACCGTAACACTGCGCTCCAGATAAGGTTTTGGATCATTGAGTAATGTACTCTCCAATTTAGACGCTATGTGAGTAAAATGTAATTTGGGTGGGTAAAATGCAACATTACCTTGAAGTCATGTGCACTTTCAATAAATACAATAATGCTAACTTATGGGGTATGCATTTACTGCAGCTTTACATTTTAACTGTAATGTTACTTTCAACTACTACTGAACTAATACTTGTGCACAAGTGCACTCACTCTCAGGTTCATTATCCACAAACCCGGTTTTGTATAACCCTTAATCCACTCCTCCACCCTTATTCTAGGGCACTCACTGTATTTGATATTAGGCTGCTATTCATTCAACTCCCTAAGGCTTTCTTCTGCAACATTGTCTAACAAGGCTCATGTTAATATCTTGGATTCATGTCTGCTGTATATCCTGGATTCATTTTAACAGGCTCTGTATCTTTATTAGCTTTATTTTTAATGAGCTAGTGCTGCATTGCGCACAGTGCTATCCAGTGCGTAAATTATGTAACTGCGCTTTCTTTAAATGTTTTTTAGTTTTTTTTATTGCATGGCATCTTGTGGGACTACATTTTCAGGAGATGTAGTCTCGTACCTGTTTCATATCCTCTTATCTCACTCATTCTCTTTTGTTTCTGCTTAGCTTATTATTTACCACTCTAACAAACTATCCCTGCAAAAAATGTCCTTTTACAACCACGTCTAAAAGCTGAATATCTAAAGTGAGTGATGCTCACCCCTAGTCCTAGTTCTTGAATTCTAGTATAATTGCAGATGTGAGGGACCCATGAAAGTACCATGGAATGACTCATTTCACTTGTGCCCCAGACACAGACGTCTCTGGCAGCAGCTACCGTATTTATCTATTCTGAGTCTCTGTGTTCCCTGACTGATACTAAATGAGGCTGTTGTTTTCTCCACCCATAGAAACCAGAAGTGGTGTAACCCTATTGCTGTTCTCTCATGCAATTCTCTCATGCAAATCACTTGCAAACTCTCCTAATCTAACACTCGCTGTGCCTACAGTACCACAGCTGTATGGCCAGCTTAGTTTATCTCCCATATATAATACAGTCCTATTAAACTTATCTGAACTGATACACACAGTCAGCACAAGCAAAGTGCTTAGCTCCTGGCAAGATAATGCTGCAGAAAAAAACTACACTGGACCATACAGGTTTCATTCATCCTAGCGTACGCTTTTGTTATCAAAGCCAGTTTGCATAATACTAGCTGAACTTTGTAATATGTAAAGGGCACCTGACAAGGAGATGTTGAAGGAATGCTGGGCTACAGCAGTCAATGGAGGGAAGCAACACTCTGAATCTGAAGTTGAAGATTCCTGTACCCTGTTACCTTGGCAACTAAGTATTCATGCATATTATACATATGTATGTATAAAGCAAGTTCCATTAGGCTTTTTCATTCTTTGTCTGTTGTTCAGAACCCTAGGAGGTATGGTATAGCAGGAAAAGGTTTCCATTGGTTTCTTATATTGTGTTAAAGCTGTTTTGTTTTGTTTTGTTTTCTTCTTCATACATGAATGAAGTTCCTTCCGAAAGTATTGTAAGTAAAGTCCTATGTGCAGCAAGTCCTATGTGAGTTTAACTCTTTCAACACTTTGCAAAAGAATAACCTTATTAATTGAATGGCTTCAATTATGGAAATAAATCATTCAAAAATGATATGCCCAAGACTGGGCCTGGATAACTTGTCTATTGAGTGAGTAAAGCTGAGTGAATTCTGCTGTTCTGAGTGGAAGTTATTTTTCCTAGACCTCCTCAATCTTCACTGGGGATTGCATAGGGAGCGTCATTTTGGCTCTGGCGCCCCAGGGATTATTTCTCCTCATCACACTACAGCACCCCCTATTGGCCAGGCATCTGTTGAGCTCAAACTGAAGGGCAAAGTCAAGGTAGCTCATTGACATCCACTGTTGAGCTCCTGGGTGTAAAGAAGCGATTGGCTTGGCGGTGTGATCGGAGGACACCCACTGACCTTCAATTGCTGCAGTGAGGGAAAATTATTGGACTGCCTTAATTGGGCAGAAAAAAACATGGTGAAATTAATAAGCACTCTAATTTAATTAAGCTAAGATTTTAAAGTTGTTCTGCAATAAGTGGTGCTATTTTTAAAAGGTTATTACTGCTTTAAAGGAGTCAATAACAAAACAATCTGTCATGTTCAACTTGTCAGCCCGCTTGGGGTTGAAATTATAAATCACCAGGTCTGTTCATGTTTAAAATACAAACCCAGACAGTTGCAAAACCTCTTTGTTTTCCTTCCATCTGCTTTACAAGACTATTTCTTGTCAAATTCAGTTTCTTCTAAAGCTAAACAGATTGCTTAGTATGCCCAGAATTAAGGATAAGTGGAGGGCTAACTTACTATACGTGCTTCTGTATTTCCGGCTTCTAAGTTTTCCATATATCTAGTTTATCCAATTGTGATGAAACCTTGATATGCTTGTGGCAGGGTATAGTGTCACTTGTTATTATTAGTAATATTAGTAAGACCCAACTTGACAAAATTTAGATCATGTTGCCATGGTGTGCATAAGGACTCTACTATAGCATTATAAAACTAGCACACAAAAAAAACTAAAACAGAAGTAGTTTAATAATATTGGTTAACTAATATTGCTGTCAGGGCAAACTTTTAACTTTTGCCAGCTATTTTCTACTTTATCTAGGAAAAATAACTGCATCGCTGTAGAAAAGAAAATGATATCTGTAGGTATTAAAGATGGGCCTTTGCTTCCAATATGAATGCATTGGAATATAAAGCACAATACAAATGACAAAGTCTGACCTATTCTACCCTTTATTTCCCTTGTACTATTATCTAATCTATTTCTCTTCTTGAAATATGCTGCAGTTTTCATATTTACACCAGGAAACTAATTTGGTGATAAGTGTCATGGATCAACTACCAAGGCTTTTCAGAATCGCTCAAAAAGAAAATAGTCCTAGAGGCATCAAGAGACTGAACTCCCTTTTCTTGGATCATTCCAGTGTACAGCTATTTCTCCTCACCCTTCCTCGTTCTCCTTGTTTTCTCTATCCCTCCCCATTCCTTTGCTCCCTCTATCTATGTCTTTCACTTCCCCTCCCTCTCTTTCTTACCCCATGCATTTCCCTGCAGGCTCTGAGGCCTTAGCTCCGTTCCGCAAATGTATTTAATAACACAAGATATTAATACAAACTGCATTCCCATTAGCAGTGCAAAGATAAGCTTGCTTGAATGTATTTATTTTATTTGCTTTAAATTGAATGGGATGGCACAAATCTGCTGGAACCTTTCCCAAGGAGATTGATCTAGTCTCAATTTACAGATGCTTTACTAAATAAATAAATATATATATATATATATATATATATATATATATATATATATATATATATATATATATATATATATATACTTTTTGTTGCAAATTGCAATCCAGGAAGTGTAAGTTCTCTTTCTGGCAAGCTGTGCGAATTTAACAAAATGTGTAAGAGTTAAACGAAATGTTGACTTTCTGCATGACATTGGTTTAAATATACCCAGCTAGTGGCAGTACACAGGTAGGGGTTATGAACTTCATTTATTTCCATTGTAGATGGAAGCAGTTCCAGTTTTTCTGCATTAGTGCTGAAGTTGCTCAAAGTTGTTAAAAAGTTAAAAAAAAAAATTAAAAAAAGTTTCTTACCATCTGAGTAGCAAAACCTTAGGCCCCTTTTAACAAAACTTTAACTTTTATTTATCAAAACAGGCTGTAAAATACACGCTCTGGTCTCGAACACCGCTGTGAGACACTAAAATAATACAATTAATGGATAATCACAAAAACGTACATAACAAAAACATTATAACAGTAATGCATTTGAAATAAATGAACTTATTACAGTACATTGTGTGTAGGGTGTCTCTCTTTGTATGAGAGAGGTCATCTTGTGCACTTTGGGTGCCCTTAATATACCCTGTAGGAGATGAAATCCCCAGCAATGTAAGTTAATGACAGTGTTAGATTCGGGAGGGTTTCTGTGTCTGTGTCTGTACATCCATCTGTCTGTATGTCACACTTACATCGTTACTTGTATCTTGAGAAGTTATCCCAAATTCTGTAAATCAGTCATTTGAATTTACTTTGCTATAATATTAAAACTTAATTTTCTTACCTAATGACCTCTTTGTGTCAAACAGCACTTATCCAGTTTCATTTGCCATTTCCTATTCTATTCAGTGCATATTGTTGATATGTCTACAACTGCTGCTAGCTCTAATTTTGTACAGCCGTGACAGGCGATGCGTGTTGCTGACATGCTTGTTTTGTTTTTGATAGAGTGCTTTCACAAGGGGTTGAGTGGCTTGCTGTGGGAGCTTGACATCAGGTTGAAGTCTTCAAGTCTTTAAAAGTTGCAGTCATTTTGGTTTCTTTTACGGTGTAGCCACGCGTGAAGGTACATAATTTTTTTTTTTTTTTTTTAAATCACTGCTATGGTCATGTAATGGAAGTTTTCAAACACCCTTGAACCTAAGTATGGTAAGGGTTATTCTTCCCTTGTTCCTTATTCCAGCCTGCGTGTTGACTCAATGAGGAGACGCTGTAGTTCAATCAAAGACCTTTATTTTGAGTTTGCAAACTGGCGCGCTCAACAAAGTAACACAGACTCTGTTAGCAATAGGCAGAGACGCACACCAAGCTAATTTTAAATGCAGCTTATATAGTTTTCTGAAACATCATACAAGAAGGAAATTAAACAGTGTAACCATATAAGGATTGGTTTTAAGGCTTAAAGGAAGTAAAGGCCATTTAGGGCCGCAGTCACAAGAAAATTGATTCCATTTCTTAGAATCAGAAAAAACAGTCATAAGACAAATGCACGCTAGACACGACAGCTAAAATTAGTTTACTGGTTGCTCCTTGTTACCCACAAAGGTTGTTTACTTTAGATTCTCATTGGTTCGTCTGAATAGAGAGGTTAATAATAAGTCTCTGATTGGTTGTTGCTACTCCTGCCGGTGGGGGCAGTTCAGGCAGACTTTCTAGAAGCTTCTCAACAGTTACATGTGGCGCTGTGCCAAAAGGAAACTTATGTCTGTCATACCTCTAAAAGTATATAAAATATAAAAGAGAAATAAACATGCACAAACTACCCTTTCTATCTTATTTCAGTTCCCAGTATCCTAGAGATACCGGGCAGGGCTAGTTCTTACCCTCATTGTTCCATCTATAAGCTCTTTGTACTGTTAATGCTGTGTCTAGCTTTATTGAGTTATTTAATGCCATTTAGGCAATACCTTATAAGAAAATAATCCACTACATTCCCTCATTTGGTACCGTGCCAACCCGGTACCATAACTAATCATGATATTCTATCATACCTAAACTCAACCCCTCTTCCTCTTTACCTTCAGTGACGAGGAGGGGCATGGTCAAATGTTTAGTGGTGCTAATAGCCCCGTATGCGGGAACACAATACTTCATTGGCTAGCCCTGTAAGTAATCTCTTTTGTTTCTTAAGCACATATTTCAAATAACAGAATAATAAAATAGCAATAGATAAAACCAATAATGAAATAAGCGAGGACCCCTGTCCCACCACATTCCACTAGTCAGCCCAGTCCACTCCAGCACTTTCTCTAGCTAATCCACATAAGATACCCCACCCATGTGATCAGGCATCTGCTAATATCAGTTGACCAACGTTGCCCGCCAGCGACGCCTGCACTCTACTAACTCTCGAGTGAACGTCCATAAGCTGCTTGTTAATGTGTGCCAATGCCACCAGCATACCTGTATGATTGATTGTCTTCATCCATTCTTCAGCATCTTTGTTAATGCCTGTGATGTTAATAGGTGGAGTGGGGTGCATGCTCAGGTGTCCCACAGTCACAACACCCTGCGGGTGAAAACACACAGCCGGCGACATGAGGCTTACCTGGCCGCTACTTCCCACCCTCATGCTTGAGGTGATTGCACACCATGTTCCATTTCTCATCTGAGTATATCTTTCGTACCCTAGCTTTGGTGTACCGTTGCTTTCATCAATTGCATTGACAGGTTAGTGCTGTTAGCACGGTCACACAGAACAGCATCACCAAATTCAATACACTCAGTGGCTTTGAAGTACAGGGTGGCATTTTTGAGCACGCTGATCAACCCATGTTATTTGTGGGACTATAACCCGTGTTCCAATTACTACCCCTAGACTACTATCCCAGTACTGTGGTGGACCCGACCGGTGGTATGTGGCACTATTAAAATAAAACAAATATCTTCATCACATCGTTCAGTACATATCAGTATCCGGTCATATCCCACGCAACACCTGTTCTCTCCAAGCTGTCAAATTTACATCTTCAATTATTGTGTCAACCGTCTTTCACCAGTCATTTGTTCAGCCATGGCCAATCTCTGAATGGCATCACCTGTTTTCAGAAACCGGCCATGGTTTTCATTGTCCTGCTGTATACTATCTATGGAATTGAGGCTTGAATTCACAGCCCCGAACCACCCAGCAATGTCGTCAATCTGACCCCTCCTTTGACGGCCACCTGCGTTATGTTGGTATGTATCCAATTCACGATTAAAAGTTTTATTCAATATTTTAGCTAATAGGCTAAACTCACCACACCTTTTGGTGTAATGTCGATATCTTCAATGTTCATTTTTACCAACGTTTGCAACCAGGTTGCTCCCATCACAAATGGTTTTGCCTCTCCCACAGCTATCAACCTGTCTGGGGAAAGGGCATTAGTGGGGGACATTGAGTGGAGTGGAACTGTGGCTTCATTCCTCCCATACACCATGTATTTTCACAAGTACCATCACACACACTGTGTGCACATTAACACATGTCCAATTGCTTGTTGTATTAGTTTGTTCCTGTTGTCACTGTTTGGCACAGTTTTCTCGTCCAGAGACAGTCCACCTCCAATGACGCATAACTGCTTACAGTTCGGTTGCATATTGACTCATACTGGACCCCTCTTACTGTTAGTCGCCATATCGCAAGTAGAACATTGTTCAAACTGTGCTGGAGTCATTGCATTGTTCTGGCTTATCAAACGCACAGGTTGCCGCGTTCCCTCTATGTTACTCTCGAAGGAAAGTGGTCTTTGTCGTTGTCTAAGGATTCACGTGCAATTCTCCCAGGGGGCCCCCAAAGCTTGTCTCTCTGCACACGCCTCGTTCCACGCCCAGAAGTGTGGAATCCTCTCCGACTCTGGAATGACATAATACCTGGAACACAAATCATGTTACTGTCCGTTGCTGCTCCCGCTGTCTGTGGAAAGAGATATACCGTTAGTTTCGGGGTATTCAGTGTCAGCAAATTCAAACTGAGATGTATCCACGCGGTGGTACCGTTTGGTCTGTGTCCAACGTACTCACTTAACCCCATGTGGGAGCTTCACTGCTACCCTAGTTTGTGTCACCATCAGCACTATGTATTAACCAAACCGTTAACATCTCTTTTCTCTTCTTGTGTCTATTTTGTGTGTCTATAATAGACTGCTGTTTCTGTGCAAGAATGACAAAATATATCTACTGACACAGCTGCTGTTTTGTGGTTAACAGGAAACCGCACTGCTTCCTTAGCCAGTTTCAGCCTCCTCGTTGCTTTTGTGCTTTCGCTTTAGTTGACTGTGTGGGTTGTCCAGTTCTTTTACTTGGTCCTACAACGAAACAATCACCTATGCCTGAGATTACCACAATTGTCACATTTAGGCTCCTGCCCCTGTTTGCAATCTGACCTTTGTGTCCCATTTTACCACAGTTCTGACATGCTCCATCAAATTGTGCCCCACTTATATATATATATATATATTTTTTTTTTTTTTTTTTTTTACTACTACACATGGTTACTACACATGGTCTACTACCCCTACTACCCCTACTTTGGACACATGGTCAAGACCGTGTGCCCACTTACACATCATGGGGTACCAGGCGCGTGGCAAAATGGGTTTAC
This sequence comes from Acipenser ruthenus, assembly GCF_902713425.1. Taxonomy (NCBI): domain Eukaryota; kingdom Metazoa; phylum Chordata; class Actinopteri; order Acipenseriformes; family Acipenseridae; genus Acipenser; species Acipenser ruthenus. The sequence continues at coordinate 5,699,055 of NC_081215.1, forward strand.
CGTTTGGCCCCAACCAAAACCCAGACTCGGTTTGGCCCCCTCTGCGTAAACTGTCATTTCCTTTTCCCCATTTTGCTTCTCACGCACTCTTACTGGTAATGCAACTTTATTTATACTGCAACACCTCTCAACCACACAACTTTTAGGAATGCCTATCTTGTTTCTATGTTTTAACTTTCTGTAACATAACCTCTTGTCTTTTTGTACTTTGCCTTTTTCTTGTTAGTTACAGGTTGTGATATTTTTAGTATCGCTTCAATTCTGTTTTTGCACAGGGACTTCCCCTCGGCTGACAACTGGCGGCCTAGACAAGTTACTTCCCCATTTACAATCGGTACATCTATCAGTCTTGCTTGTTTACAACGTGATACATATACATATATATTGTCTTTAACCTACTCACACTTTTACATTACCTTTGAGCCATACCCCTTCTCCTCACATCCACACACACACACACAACCAGACCCGGGTCACTCAATCACATCTCACAAGGAATTCCAGTTACACAACAATGCCACAATCGGCAAAACACTAGACCTTACATGTCCGTCTACCAGGACTTAATTTACCCTCTGTCAAGTCTCAAGTCCTGGTCCAGCAAACACACACAAGTTTTTTAAATGCTTAGTCGAAGTACAAACTCAACTGTTAGCGACTGGATCCACTAAATATTGGGGATGGTAATTAAACATACTCATCCTCCTTGGACAGTCAATAACAGACAAGTCAGCGCGACAATTAATTGCAAATTGTTTATTATGTTAAATCTGTAGTGGGGTCTTTTGGAAGGACTCAGCGTGACAGCCCGTAACACTAATCTTATAAACTTTAATACGCAGCGCAAAGAAAGTCAGTAAGTGTATTCAAAATACAATTCTGACATTCATATTTAAAACAACGTGTGCACATGGACAAACAAACAGAGAGAAACAAACACAAAGGAACAAACTATTAGTTCAATTAACTTTCCCTAACGAAAATCATAGAAAAGGAACAAATTACTGATTCAATCAACTTCTGCGCTTTATGTTCGGGGGTCACTGTAGGAGGCATAGAGACACGTAAACATGAAATAGACAGACAGACAAATAATGCGCATATTACATAATAAGGATCCTTGACTATACTTTTAGTGTACCTTTGTTTCTGCTTTGTCACATTTTACAATACTTACTCAAACCTTCCGCAATCTGCTTCAGCCATCTGCTACGCATTCTGTTGTCCAGCATTCTCTCCTCCTATGACCATATTTGCCGCACCCGTAGCATCTTCCTCTAAATCCTCTCACCTCAAGTCCCAACTCAGTTTCCAACTCTTCTATCATTTTTTTTTCCCATCCCTTTGGTTTTTTCTTTAATTCCATTAGGTTGATCTTTAGTTTTTTTCTTTTATCTCGTTTCGTTTTTTTGTTTTGATTTCTTTTGACACTGTACTTCATATATTTTACATGACGAATACCAATCACTTTTCTGGGCCATTTTATTAACCACTTTCTATAACAATAAACTAGGGTTTAAATTTCTTCCTTTCTAACAGTCTGTCAGACTAGGCAAGTCTACAGGATTACTTATTTGTTTCACCTACTTCCTACTTTTCTTATAGCAGCTCAGTGGTTTTGCAACAGGAAACAAAGTAACAGCGCGTATAGCAGATCAAGCGAGAGAGAAGGGGAGAAAGAGAGAAAGAGAGAGAGACAAATGTCAGACAACCAGTAATACTTGGTTATCTATTTTACATTAATCCTTAACCTATCATTCAACCAACGATCGTTTTTTTGCGAAAGACGGTTCAATAACCTTTTTATAACCTAGGTGATTTCAGACAATACACAATACAGTCATTCATAACCCCTAAGGTCCTGGAAACAGGACTTCAATCCTGCCTAACGCGGATCTAACGATGAAACCAGGACACACCATTGACATAAACTTCCGAATCCTTACCAGCGTAACCTGACGGGACAATAACACATTCGCACTAAGATAACAATATATAAAATTCAGACAATACAGACATGATACCCAACGGAGGACCTTCCTTCAAAGTTTCGAGGGACCTTCTCTACTTGACCCAGTAGATATCCAGATATCAATAGACCCACTAGATATCTATCTATCAACAGAGGACCGTCCCTTTACAAAAGACCAAATCCGGTCAAACATCTACGCCCCAAATCTAAAATCTGCAGGCGGAGGCATAATTCACCCATAGCGTTGCCTTGTCGGTCACGTCAACATGTACACAGTCAGACCCAGAGGTGACGAGGCGCCATTCGCACAGTCGCGATCAAATACGTTCCGGTTCGCCGAACACATGATTGGTCCCGTTCCCTTGTTAACGCCGGACATTGAGGTCCCCATTGGTGGATTATCCTCATAAATTTAAGGTCTACTCATTGCAGTCAATCGCAGGCTGATTCGGAGTCCCTTATCGACCTCGACTGGGAACTGATCCTTGAATTTCTCCTCGGTACCTTCCCTTCAATTTGGGTCGAGTTTGGGACCCTGCTCGCAGCGCCAAATTGTAATGGAAGTTTTCAAACACCCTTGAACCTAAGTATGGTAAGGGTTATTCTTCCCTTGTTCCTTATTCCAGCCTGCGTGTTGACTCAATGAGGAGACGCTGTAGTTCAATCAAAGACCTTTATTTTGAGTTTGCAAACTGGCGCGCTCAACAAAGTAACACAGACTCTGTTAGCAATAGGCAGAGACGCACACCAAGCTAATTTTAAATGCAGCTTATATAGTTTTCTGAAACATCATACAAGAAGGAAATTAAACAGTGTAACCATATAAGGATTGGTTTTAAGGCTTAAAGGAAGTAAAGGCCATTTAGGGCCGCAGTCACAAGAAAATTGATTCCATTTCTTAGAATCAGAAAAAACAGTCATAAGACAAATGCACGCTAGACACGACAGCTAAAATTAGTTTACTGGTTGCTCCTTGTTACCCACAAAGGTTGTTTACTTTAGATTCTCATTGGTTCGTCTGAATAGAGAGGTTAATAATAAGTCTCTGATTGGTTGTTGCTACTCCTGCCGGTGGGGGCAGTTCAGGCAGACTTTCTAGAAGCTTCTCAACAGTTACATGTGGCGCTGTGCCAAAAGGAAACTTATGTCTGTCATACCTCTAAAAGTATATAAAATATAAAAGAGAAATAAACATGCACAAACTACCCTTTCTATCTTATTTCAGTTCCCAGTATCCTAGAGATACCGGGCAGGGCTAGTTCTTACCCTCATTGTTCCATCTATAAGCTCTTTGTACTGTTAATGCTGTGTCTAGCTTTATTGAGTTATTTAATGCCATTTAGGCAATACCTTATAAGAAAATAATCCACTACAGTCACCAAAACGGTTTGATTAGAATGTTGAGAGGAATGAGCATAACACACACTCGAACAATTCAGACAGCTCGATTTGCAGGTATATGCTTTTTAGACAGAAAGGCTTTTCTGTGTTTTGTGCAATTACGATAAATGCAGAGTTCAGATGGATTTGCGTGGATGAGCAAACTGTGTAGGAAAGAAAGTTTTTCTTTCCCCCCAAAACAAAAACAAGTGCAATTAAACTACACTAAGAGATCTATCAAAGCAATGTCTAAATGTGGTCGGTATAATTATACTGTAGCTAATCTAAAGTTACATTTATGGCCTCTACACACCGGACGTGATGTGAATAGCGTAACTGTGCAGCGATGCGACAAAATTAATATTAACCATACTTTTGATAAGTATCTTTCTCACCACAGACAACACCACAGGCGATGTGTAGGCGACACCAGTTCGAAACACTTGACCGACATGAAATAAATACGAGAGTTAATATTGCTAATAAGAGGTAGAACAATTGAATTTTTATCTATTTTTATTTAGTAGTCGCCTACTGCTTTTTTTTTCATTTTCTCCAAATTTAGAATAGCCAAATATTTTTAGGCTCAGCTCTCCACTACCACCCTGGCCCTGACTCGGAAGTGGCGAAGATGAACACACGCTGTCCTCCGAAGCGCGTGCCGTCAGCCGACCGCTTCTTTACACACTGCAGACCCACCATGTAGCCAGCCCAGAGCTACAGCGTCGGAGGACAACGCAGCTTTGGGCAGCTTACAGGCAAGCCCGCAGGTACCCGGCCAGACTACAGGGGTCGCTGGTGTGCGGTGAGCGGAGGACACTCTTGGCCGACCTAAGCCCAGCCTATAGGGCGCATTCTGCACTCCATACGGAGTGCCTTTACCAGATGCGCCACTCGGGAGCCCCTGAACAATTGATTTTAAAATATTGGTTAGCACTCCTTAAACATTTTTAAACAGTACAGCACTTTAGAACAGCCCTCTCCTCCATGCTGGTATGCAATTTTTAGCTTTTATGAAAATAATTGGATACTCATTTTCACAGATCTTTCTTTCTTTCTTTCTTTCTTTCTTTCTTTCTTTCTTTCTTTCTTTCTTTCTCTTTTCACACACAATGGCACACACTCAGACACACACACACACACACACACACACACACATTTGTTTACAGTGTTTTTGAGTTATTTGCATTGACTCCCATATAGTGTAGATTTGCTGTTCTAAACTCACACTTTCTTCGGTCTAATCCCATCATTCATTACAGATCTTCTCGACTGCTAATTCAAAATCTATTGGAACAAAAAGTAATCAATTACACCCAAGGATAATATTCTACACTGTCACCGTATCCCATATCGGGTGCCTTTATCAAACTCCAGGAGCCTCAATTAGTAACTGTATATAGCAAGGCATCCTTCCTGAGACTGACTGTGCTATTTTCTCATATACTTATCAGCAGCAGCACAGTGGAGCTCAGTTCCAGTCCTCATCTTGCTCTGCTAAATACAGAATCTGCATTAAAAGTTGCCACTTTCACTCACAGATTGTTCATGTCTCATATAATCCTGTGCCAACCTATCCCTGTCTTTACAAAGGGAATGCCCCTTAGCCAAACGCAGCATTCAGCATTTAACCAAAGTAGTATTGTACAGCCCTTGGCCACTCTACAGGCATCCAGAGAACACAGCTATTAATCAAACTGTGCCAACAGCTGGCAGCGACTGTGCTGTCCTCACATTAATGCTGTTTTAACCATGTTGTTTTAGTCTGCTCACATTGTGTTACAGAGTGCACACTAGCACAACCCTTTGATTGAAACAGAACAGAGTTGCTGTATTTGAAATTGAACGAACTGCAAGGTTTCTGCATTCACCACCTGTGCTGTCTAGTTGCTTGGCTTCCTTCCTGTTCGTGTTTATTATGTTAGTCATGTCCCAATCAATCAGAGTGATAGACACTGAGTTGTATTACATTGCTCAGGCATCTACTGACACAATCCATTCAGAGACACTCTGGTATTGAAAATTGAAATAACTTTTTACTTCAGCACTAATCTTCTAGAAAAACGGTCTTAGAGTCAATGAGTGGTCTCATAAACTATTTATCAAAGTCCAAGCACTGTTCTATTTACGACCAGACCTACCTACCGAGATCATTGTTGCTGTATTGCAGTATTGTAAAGGTGAGTTGAAAGCAATTGTTTTGGTTTTCACTGGTAATGTTGCAGAGTAAAAAGATTTACAGCACACACCTTATTAAACAACTATCCATGCACTTTTTATTTAGACTACATATCTCCTATTGTGCAAAATATCACAAGAAATAAATTAGAAGTATTGTGACAGATTCATAAATGAAGATTGAATGACCGGAGGTTGAACATTTGTTGTCCATTTGACCCCACCCAGACTTTGTTAGGTCATGTCTACTCTAATGGATTTGGCATCGTCCTGGATTGTGGCATTGTCTCCTGGCAAACTCTGGGGTAAATGAGTGGTATAGCTTACATAAGCATTGTTACGGATCAAGTCCAACCATGTTGCACTTGTAGTCTGATGGAGATAGCTACTGGAAGACAACACTGCACCCATCCATTGTGCCAAAATGTTGTGCTTCAAGCATCTTCCATGGCCACCACAATCCCCCGATCTCAACCCTTGTTCAAAACTTAAATGCTGCATTCGGTCCCCTGCTGCACCAACAGTGTGAAATATTAATGACTGAAGGGATTAACATCCCCTTGAGATACTTTTCAGCACTGAAAAATCACAATGAAATTCATGCCGATAGTCGCTGTATTGTTTAGGTGTTAAAAAAGGGCAATTGTCCCATCCAGTTGTTCTTTATTGGTAGTAAATACATATTGCAGTTTTTTAGTAAACAAAAAACTGCTATAGAATGTCCTGACCTGAAAAAATGTTTCAGTAAATTGAATATTAGCCCAGTGTTGCAAAAACTATGAAAAAGAAAATGATCTGATGGGGCTACTTAGGTAGTTTTGCAATCCAGACATTATAACGCCTATTGTTTTGTAAAGTTGGATTAGTTGAGACAGTTCTCTCTCAAAGTCTTCATACTGTTGCATCAGTTAAACTAATGGTGGCTAATTCGCCTTTGTGAATTCCAATGTTTGTTAATTCGCCATACTGCATACCACTGCATTGTTTTTGCCAGTGAATTTAAATATTGTCATTTGAAATAATATCTTTGGAACTGTAGCTTTGATCCATTGATGAGGCTGAGCAGTCATGATAGCTTGAAATTAAAAAGAACCCTATTGCGTGTCATGAAGTTAACTTCTTGCAATAGAGCTGTGTCTATTTAGAATCCGCTTTCTTTGAATATACTGTCAGCTGCAGGCTTGGTGGGGTTTTTACTGACCAGCAATCATGACAGCTTATTGGAATAAGCGTTTGATGTTGGTAATGAATGCACATGGTCTCTTTTGTCTATTGTTCGTGCTATAAATTAAATGAGTCTTAATTAACAGAAGCAGCGTGAATCAGAATCTTTATAGAAGACGTTGTACTACTGATAGAACCCAAGTTGTACCTGCTGAATTTAATTTAATAAGCTTTTTTTTCTGTCAGCTTTCAAAAGAAAATGTTTCCTCATTAAAGACAGGATAAAGAATACAATAAAAGTGTCATGGTTAGTTCAGAAGATACATTATCTGAGGATCTCTTGGGACATATAAAGAAATGTCGAGAATCCCAAGATAATGTATCTTTCAGGTAGCCCCTAAAATCCATTTTCCTTGCTAAAGGCTAATTAAATTGTCCCCTAACCTTAGGATTACATTTTAATTCTTGAGCTGCTATTTTTATAGTGGCTTTTAACAAGTATTAAATCACACAAATTAGGGATCCCAGAGTGGCACTCCTGGTAAAGCGGGATGGAATGGTTTGCAGGGTGAGTCACATTATCAGGAGAGTGCACGTCATTGGCTCTGATGCTCCGGCATGTTAGGGAGGTAAAACCGTCAGGGACTGTTTCTCCTCATCATGCTACAGCAGGCCTTACTGGCCAATTGCATGGCGAGGTCAAGCAGACATATTACGTTTATGTTAAGTCTGATTAAACAGGACATAGAACAGGGAAATATTAATCATCATGTAGGCTTTGATTTAAAAGTGCAGGAGTTTTTTTTTTTTTTTTCTCACAGAGTTTCTCTGTAGTCTTGATAAAGCTAGAGTACCTATATATTTTTTATTTAATACAGAGAAGAAGAGAGCAAAGAATAAAGGATTCTTTGGCGTTTGAAGTCTTTTATGCATTTGAAGAACAAAAGAATTGGATATATTTTTGAATACTATCAACATTTTTCTTTTTTATCAAGTAAACTGATTGGAGCAATAATGCATAAACACTCTTGTCTATAGATATTTTTTTCTTTGATTTTGTAGCTTTCTAGTAGGTGCTTCACGGCAGACAACTAGTAATCAATACTTTTCTTATTTTTTAATCAAATAATTGGAGTACACATTTTATAGATTCTATTGTAGTTCTACTGTATATCTTTTTGCATCAATACAAACCTCCTTCTCAGAACAATTCAGAACTTTAATTGAATTGCCCCAAACCTGCTCTCTTTTTTCTTCTTAGAACAAATCTTGCTGACAGACACTAAATGATTGATATTTTTTTCACTAAAGATGCTGGTGGGAGCTGTAGCTGGCCACAAAGGCCTCTCCTTATTACATGTCAAAGCCTATGTGGAAGGGTGGTGGGTAATTCACTGACGCAGAAACAGACAGGTGTATTTGGAGTCACCACACAGGTGCCCAGTTTTATTTTCGTTTTGAGGAGGTATTTGGTTTCTTTAGCCCGCAGATGGCGCTGTGGGTCCGTGGTCTGCTTACCAACGATGGTAAACAAAACCACAGAGAATACCAGGAGTCTGGTAAACCAGTGATCGGGCAGTAGCACTCGCAGGTGCTTCAAACAAAACAATGAAAACAAAAGGCCAAAGAAAAAGAGAAAATAAAACACAGTAAATAACCTACAAAGAAAAAGGTGCTGCCCTTGGCAACGATATCCCGGTCGCCGCTACCCGCACGACCCGGATCTCCGTCCTACTCTCCCGGCTCGCTATGCTTGCCTATTCAATACTTGGGGTTCTGCCCAAAGGTACCCCGCTCTCCCTATTTCTCTCTATCCGGAGGCTCCTTTCTCTCCGCTGATCCTCGCTCCCGGCCAGCACTTTCCGCACATCCAGCGCGTCTAAAAAGGCAGACCTAAGGAAACAGCAGAGCATTATCTTATAGTGCCAACAATCTCCCCAAGACCCGCCTCCCAGCCATTCAGAAAGAGGGAGAGTCCACACACACTCTCTCCCACCTCCCCGTGTCACGGCCATGACTGACAGGCGGTTGTTGGATGACTGCCGCCCCCCTCCTGCAGCACTGTGAACACGCCAGCAGAGTCAGCACAGATCTCTCCCCTATCACAGCCTACCTTAGTGAAATATCAAGAAGTGTCTCCAGCTGGGGAGACAGGCTTCTAGTTTTATAAAAAAAAAAAAGTTAGTTGAAAGTTTCAGAAGCAATCTGATGGCAGTATCCCACCTCTTTGCTTAAATGTTATTGGGATATTTAACTGAATATAAGGACATTTTTAACACAGCTTAAAAAGGGAAAGTGTACAATCGTGTCCAGTGCTCCAGTGCACCGATTGCCTATCCTTGCAGAAATGCCAGTATTATCTCAGTGTATTACTCTGAAGACAACCATTCGCAGGCCACAGCATTGGCAGCAATGGCAACACAATGGATTTGAAACAGTGCAGTGGTTCTGATATGGTACTGTGATGGTACAGCAATGCAACAGAACATGTTACCACTGTGGTAACACAACTATACCACTGTGATATCAAACTGAAAGGAATGACAGATCTGGCTTTGTTTTTTTGTAACCCCAGGCAAAATAGTTTGGCAAGCCAGGTATATGTAGCCCTGTTCTGTTCTGCCAACAATTTCCTCGTGACTACTCTGTAAGTGCAGACTTGCTGGTTTTGATATCTTTAAAGTAAAAGTTTATAGTGGCTTTTTTTTTACTTTTTTTTTTTTTTTTGCTTATGGATTTTTCATAGCTTCCTGTGATCCAATATTTCACTGAATTTTATTCCCACAGCTTCCTCTGCAAGAATTTTTTTTTTGTTCTTTCATATGACATTCTTCCAGCTGGCTTTAAATATTAGTACAACTCTTAAAACTGGCAAACAAACTAATGAAAAAGTCATGTCTTAAGGCCCCACTGCTTACCTTCTAGTGCCTCATCTTAAATAACTAGGCCACACTGCTTACTTCCCAGTTCATCAACTCAAACTACAGTACTTGGCTACACTGCTTATACCCCAATCTATTAGCTTAAACTATTAGGCCACACCCAGTCCCTCATCTCTAAACACTTGGTCACACAGTTTCCCTCCAGGTCTTTCAGCTTTAACAACTAAGCCTCACTTGTCTATTTTTGTTTTATGTTCCCCAGCTAAAAGGTTAATTTAATAGGGTCCCAAATATGTAGCGGAGGAGGGAGCAACAGCAATGAGAATGTTGGAGTAGACACCCGCTTTAAATTGCAGTGTAAGATTGAAACAGCAGGGGGTGCTCTGCTGAGTATGTGTGTGTTGGGGGGGGGGTCTATTCTGTCCCGTTAAATTAACAAATTGTGAAACCATTTCCCTTCGAGTGGAAGACAGCTGTCATCTGTCAACTGAAGTAAATTGGCAAGGGTGGATCTCAGAGAAAATAGGAAAAGAATGCCTTCTGTGCCCCCAGAGAGAGAGGTGTCCGCTTGTTGTTTTAAATGTGCTAGTTCAGCACAAAATGGCAGCAATTTCAAACTACTTTATCCTCACAGTGCAGCTGGGCTCGCATCTCTACAGGGATCACATTTGTTCATATTCCTAATGCAATTTGTGCCTGTGAAAAGTGTGGGACTGTCAGTGCTAGAGACTAAAGCTCTATGTCTTTTATGTCTGTCTAAGGCACTGACAGCACAGCACTGGAGACTGACTCTGGCTGTCTGTCTGTCTGTCAGACTGTCCACAGGAAATAGTTTACTGGCTGTGAAAAATGAGGGTCTATTGTACTTTGTATTGCTTGTTAGGCCCTATGATGAGAGTTCTGTTGTCACAGAGTGTGTAGAATAGTTACAACACCCCCCCCTGCTTTCAGTCATGTGGTTTCCTCTCTTCTTCCCCGCTCTGGGTGCTACCATTGCTGCCACCCTATCGGCAGCAACTGTTTTGTAAATCTTGTAAATAAATCTGAAGACAACCATTCGCAGGCCACAGCATTGGCAGCAATGGCAACACAATGGATTGCATTGCTCCTCTGTAATGTGTGTGGCTCTGGGAGTGACAGTGAGGAAAGAGCAGGCATCGCTATGGAGAGCCAACAAGACTGGAGACTTATTTTTACTGAAAGGTAATCTTCAGAGGCAGTTTGGCCTGCAGGTTAGAGGTAAAGGACTAGGGGGGAAGTGTGGTTTAGTGGTGTCAGCTGAGGGACAGAGAAGTGGTGTGGCCCAGTGGTTAGAGCTAAGGGAATGGGAGGCAATGTTGCCCTGTGGTTAGAGCAGAGGGACTGTGAGGCAGTGTGGCCTTGTGGTTAGAGTGGAGGGACTGGGAGATAGTGCGTCCTAGTGGTTTGAGCTGAGGGACTGTGAGACAGTGTGGTTAGAGCTTTATCTCCCCAGCAGCAGTGGAAGACTGCAAAATAACTTGCTTTGTCATTGTTAGGAAGCAAAAACCAAATGGTATTTAGTTATACTGATAATAGTGCATCTGTAAAGCAGATATTTTAACTTGGATTTATAATTCTACAGCTATTTGAACATGTAAAGAAATATTTTTGAAACATTACGATTTGATTTCCTCACTGGGTTCTGAAGTAATTTAGCATATCTGACAGTGAGACTGACAACCATAACTAGTAATTATGAACTCCAAGGGTGTTGTCAGGAAGACTAAGAATTGTAGCTGTGTCTGTTTGACCTGTTCTTCACGATTGCTGGGCTGCTCATTTATACCTCCCTCTGGTCTGGTTCTCTCTGGCAGACAGTGTTTTTCAGGTAGAGGAAGCTGTTACCATGCAGTGCCATTGCACATAACCACTGCCACTGCTATGCATTGGATAGTAAAAAGTGCATTGTGTAACAGTAATAAAAAAATCAATAATTAAACCATTAAACCACCAGGACACATGGATGTATCATAGATTTGAAGATAACAAGACAGGGTTTGTGGAGCCTTGAAATTGCTTTTGCAATGATCATTTTTTGACTACACTGATTTTAAAAAAAAATTCTTACAGCAAACTGTGCAGGAGAATATTAACACTAGTAAGTCCATATGCAACACAGTGCTTTATATGATAGATGAGATATTTCACATGCTGTATATTTTATACAGGGTGATTCTAAAGCAATTAGGGAGAACTACAGACACCACATCATGAGTGTCAAAGGGGGTTGTGGGTATCCACTGGCAAAAGGGAGAGACACAGGACAGCTGACGTTTTAACGCCTGAGATTTATTTACAAGATTTACAAAACAGTTGCTGCCGATAGGGTGGCAGCAATGGTAGCACCCAGAGCGGGGAAGAAGAGAGGAAACCACATGACTGTACCAGCGATGGTACCCCTCACAGGCATGTCTACACAAACTGCAGTGTAAACAAAAGAAAGACACAACTGCAAGATAAAGCACCGTGGGAAAAATACAGCAGGCATGCTTCAATAACAGTACGTTGGCCGTGTTACATAGGGCAATAAGATTTTTTTACTAACACTTATGAAAGCTCCCCAACTGCTCAATAGACGTCAGTTACCTTGAGGAAGATGTTATAACTTTATTAACAGCAGAAAGCAGCTTTTTCACAAGGACACATACAAAGCTGAAACCTGGGGGCACATCTTTAAATGTAATATCTGGTGCGAATTAAGTGTTGATGAAAGGTCAGGGACATTGGCTACATTTATGCATTTCAACCCTGACCTGCACATCTCCTGCCACTCAGTCCTGGGCCTCCATCAAGAAAAGACACATTTTACCAAATTATGTGTTGTTTTTTTGTGCTCTGAACCATCAAACTCATTTCTCTTGTGATGTGAGCACAGACCTCCAGAGGCGAAATGCCTCTTACACTACAGTAGGCCTTTTTGTCTCATACAGAAGGCCCTTTTAGGAACCTAAAAATTATTAAACAGCTTCTGAAAACCAGTTGAGACCAGGATACAGTTGGGGGTGGATTGCTACATGTCACAGCGATGATGGAGAGACTCGTTCTAACCCTCCTACTGCTGCTGCCATCTGCAATTCTCTAGAAAAGCCATTTCCAGAAAGCCACGACACTTAAACCCTGCCTCTGAATGTGCACAGGGCACCTTAAAACAGGGAGACAGCCGCTGCAGGTCTGCTCTGACTGATATAAAGTTGTTGGACTCCGTCTCAGTTCTAAGCCTGTTGTTATCCCTTTCTTTATTCATTTTATTTATCATTTTAAACAGGCATTTCAGTGGCATACATTCCCTGCCATGCATCTTCTGTATAACACACCCTAGCAAAAATACCATTGTACACTATACATAATATACTGTACTATAAATAATACTATAACACAAATATACTTCACGCCAAGTATATAACATATGCTCATATAGAGATATTTTCCTTACATTTGTAAAAGAGTGTGGCAAATAAAGTGAAAATTACAGTAATGGAAAAACTCTACAAAACCCAACCCGCCGTTTCTCCCACCTGTTAAAAATACCACACAGAGGATATTGCCTACTGGGCCTGCGGAAAGATAAATTCAATCAGGCATGACATTTTTGATTATATTTCAGATGCATAAGATTTCTCTCACACTATCTGCCCAGGTTCGATTGGGGCTATGTTACTCCCCACCAGTGTGATTAGAGATTGTAATCTTTTATCCAATTTCTAATCATGAAATAATATTACATTGTGTGCATTCAATTACATGTGTAGCCACACCTGATTGTGTGTCATATAGAGTGCAAAACACTTTCTACTGTCAGACTAGAGATCTTTAAACACCTCTACAGCACAGCATGTCATAATCCAATGATCATCCTGTAGATTGAATCTACAAATCAGCCAGATTGTTTTAAAAGGATTGAACTGAAAGTGTTGGAACCAGTGCTGGAATAATCTACAGATCTCTTAGATTAGCACAAATGTTGGATTATTCCACAGATTCCTTTACATTTTGATTTTAAAATAAACCTTTATTTTTTTCTGATGGCCCAGATCAGGCGCACTATAGATGGACTCCAAGGTTAAATAAAAAAAACTGGAAACCAATGTTTCCAATGCAGAGATCCTTTGGCTTCTCTTTATAAGTCAATATAAATGTCTAAAGAATTGTCTTTGAAATATCTGCATATTCCAAATTGAAGTATAAAATGTAAGCAAGGAACTTAAAGATTTTTAGCAGCAGAGAAGGGGAACTAGTTGGCTGGCGGTAATCCTTGAGAAATGATTTGCTACCGATTATACCACCAGATATTAAACAACTTTCAGACAGTTTCTGTTTTTTTTTTATTATTTTATTTTTTGTGGCATTTCATCACCTACACAACTTTCATATAAGCCAGAAATAAAATGGTATTTTGTACATTTTCAATAAAGGCTTACAAATTAATAATATATTTTTTTCTACACATCACTGATCAAGGAGCTATAATTAATGGAGAATTTTCAGTCAGATGCTTACCTAAATTGAAGGTTTCAAGATAGATAGCTAGAATTATTTTTGACTGTAATTATGATGCACATCACTGTGACATGTGTTTAAAACTCAGCTGGATGCTGTTGAATGGCTGTAAAATAATAAATTGGCTTGTCACTTGTCTATACGAATAATAGCAGGGATTCGTGTAATGCTTCTTACAATGAAACACTGTGTACTGTGTATGCAACAAAAACAGAACATCCAGCTTTTCTGATTGATACAGGGTGATTGAGCCTGCTTACTCCCTGCGTTTATTCCTTGCTTACAGTGCAAACTGAATGACGCTTTTCAGACACTACAATCCACTTCAGCCATAATCTTCCCCACATCCGTCACCATACAAATATGTCACGAGTAGCGTTGTGTAATGCACGGCTGTTATAGATCCTGACCCCTGTTGGTGAGATGAGGTTAAAAGCTCTATAACCACGAATGCTGAGGAGCTTGGCTGTTATGGTGTAGTGGTTAACATGCTTGCTTGCAACGTGCATGGTCAGCTATTCTCTGCCCTGTTGCATATGTATTAAAGAAAGTGGAAGATTTCATGGTTTCAGTTTTGGTCTGGGATCATCGATTCTATGCATTTTACAGCTAACTGCTTAAGGCCTCATGTGCAGTATTTTTTGCTGCAATAGCAAACAATGATCTAAAGCGAAAAAGCATGGTAAGGAACAAAATATCTGGAAAATGCTGATGAAGTATCTTTTTTCCGAAAAACCGATGTGATCCATGCATATGATCTTTCCTAATGATTTTTTTCTAATTAAGAATAGTCTTGGTTGTGTGTCCTTTCCTTTGTCCTTCAGATGTAATTATGCAGGAACTAACACTTGATTTCCTATTGAACTCCAATTAAGTAATCTGATCATGACACTTTCTACACTCTCTCATATTAAACCCTTAATCAACATCAGTGTGTTGCGAATAGGCACTTACTTTAAAGTGTGACCAAGAGATTTACAAGCAGGCTACGTGTCCGTTGCTGGGAGATTTGCAGAGGACGTGTGTTCAGGCATCACTAGCTGGAGTACACGTCTGCAGCAGTTGAATGTCTCAGTGGACGGGCAAGGCTTTTCTTAAATGAGCAAGATGAATAAGAGACTCTAGTAATTAGAAACATATCAGGGCAGCTTCACACAAGACAATGGGCATTCTACAACTCACATTTAGTTCAGCTGAGATACTCGCACACCAATATGATAGTGCACAGGAATTGCTACTACAAAGATATATTTTAATACAGCTTGTACTGTTCAGTTAAATGACCAGGGCTTTATTATTATTATTATTATTATTATTATTATTATTATTATTATTATTATTATTATTATTATTATTAATTTCTCAGCAGATGCCCTTATCCAGGGCGGCTTACTTCTCCCACCCTACAATGTGTCTTCTTTTGATTTTACTGTTGTGTTGCCTCCAGGTATTCTCTTTAAAACGTATGTTGCCTTTCAGTGGGATTTCTGCTATTACTAAATAAGAACTGAAATATTCAGATATGGTTTAGTTTCCTTAATGAATGACTGCACTACCCTTCAAATGCAATTGTCCAAAGGGCAACACAAAGGCAGCTACAATAGACACAATTCACTGTCAGCATTTTTGGAAATTGCATTATATTGCATCGTATTCTATTGTACTGTAAGGGTGAAACTAGTTTAAAAATGGCTTTAAAAATGATATAATGGCATGTTCCAACTTTATTCTCTTAATAAGCACTGACAGTTTAAGCAGCGATAAAGATTAGGTGTAATCTGAACTAGCTCTGCCTTACCAGTCACTTACAGTATATTGCGAAGGTTAAAGTAATATTCTGAAAATGTTGCACTGAAAGTACAAGTGATGGACAATAGCTTCTGTCTTCTTTATTATACCTGATGTGGCACCACCGGCAAGTGTATGACTCCTTATAGACATTGTCTGCATTAAAACTCCCATAGAGAGGAAGAGCAAGTTCACTATTCTGTATAATTAGCTTTCCAATTTCATGAGTCCCTGAGCTCTTCTATGCATCCTGATTTCCCCAAAAATATTCTAGTTGTGTATCATGGGCAGTCTCACATTCTAGTTATCTAACTCATATACCAGAATATATGAATTATATCAAGCCACCTTTAAACATGCACACATGAACATTAATCAGCTGTATTTGCATTATTTATCTCCGGTTTATTTCTGCATACTGACACAGGGATATGTTGTTATTAAACGATCTATCCTTTTTTTGTGCAAAGACTAGCTGTAGAAGCACCTATGTGCAAATAATTAAAAGGTTATGTTGTTTTTGTTTAGTTCTTTTATTTAATATACCGGCATTTTTGTTTTCAAGGCCCACTGTTTAAACGTTGAGCTTCAGTTTCCTGCAGGTGATTTATACATGGAAAAAAACAAATACATTAGTCTTAATGTCATCACTAACTCGTAAGCATCATGCATCTGACTTCTTTATTATTTTATTTAGTTAGTAAGAGGGTTGATAAATCACGTTAGAGAGACAGCAGGATTTATATGGAATTAAAGGGTTGTAGTATCACTTTTTAGATCATTACATTATAGTCCACTGTCACAAATGGAATATAGTCAAATATATCATCATCCAATATCATTCTCTAAAGGAGTCAATTTTGTATGATGTTTTCCTCCAGTACTGCTTAAGAATTGTACATTCGAACTCAGCTTTTACAGGGTTTAGAAACAAATGGCAGATATTATTAACAATCCCCTGTTTTTTTCTTTTTTTTTCTTGATGCTACACAGTGTCACTCACTGAGGTAGTGGGCAGACCTGGAGTCAATTCCAATTCCAATTATAATTACAATTACATAGAACTGTTTGCTGAAATTGCAATTACACTTACAATGCTATTTTGTTCAATTATAACTGCAGTTACAATTATGCTATAGTAATTACAATTAGAATTACACTAAAAAGTCACATAAATCAATACACACATTAACATGTTTGGTTTAAATAAACAATCAGCAATCACAGGTACAAAAACAGAAACATAATATATAACAGATTTTTTTTTTCAAACTAGGATCACCAAAGTGGGTGAAAATACAAGAATAATGATCAAATGACAAATAACTGCCTGATTAAACTGTAATTGATCAATTATATGATACAGTAATTACAGATACACAGGTGTGCCAAGGTTGAGCCACAATTACAATTACATTGTAATTGCAATTAATTACAAATTGCACAGTTACAGTTGTAATTGAGCCCAGGTCTGGCACGAGGTTTGGAAACAGACAATGTCAATACTAGTGTGTCTGGTACTGAACAGGAGGGAATACACCCTAGGGCAGTGGTTCAATGTAGGGACCACCTTGGTGTTTGGATTTTTCCCACGGACCATTTGTCACGTATTGTCACAACAGTATTTTGAAACTTCTTTTTATGTGTATATGTATAAGTACATGTTGAAAGTATTTATATAAGGTACCTAACTTAATGAGATTCCTGGGCTTGGATCGTCACTACCAGGTCAGCAAGGAATGTGGTCATTTTGCGCATTGAAAGTTGCTGATGGCAAAGTTCCTGTTTTTTCACAGTCTGAATGCTTTGTAGATAAATGGCGTCTCAATTTTGCAGGTTTAAGAGGGTTTTTTTTAACAAAACCTCCTGACAAATAATGCACTGGGGCTTGGGTCGTTCTCAGATCCAGCAAATGCAACCGTTACCTCATGTAGCAAATTAATCTATCAATTTCTAACACAACTTATTGCACTCTCTGAGTCACAAACTTTGCTTCATGTACATATAAAGAACAATGGAATACAAAGACGAGGTGGGTGGGAAGCAATCTGAAAAATCATTGGAGAGTGTATAGGATGTTACACCCCTTCTAGTGGGCTGTGATGTGAAATTAAATGGGATTGGTGCCACAGTCGATAGGATTTATAGCATTTAGATTAAATATGACAGCATCAAAAACAGACTGTACACATTATTTCCAGACGTAGTGTTAATAGAATTTCTGGCATATAGTCTTGTGAGATATTAAACCCATATATTAACATGGAGCTGAAATCGATCATTCACACTGTGGTACAGTTCACTTGTCAAGCTACAAATATACTTTTTGTTTCACATTAACTTCTGTTACTATATGCAGCTAACCTCTCCAAAAATTAAAAGTATGTAAATAAGAAGTATATTCCTATGTCCTTGGCAACACTGTAGCACATATTTTATATTGTTGAAAATGAAAAGTACCACAACTGTGATTTTAATGTTTTTGTTTAACGTACCAACCAAGTAGGAATATTTAATGCAGTGGGCTACTTTTATGCAGAGCGAAAAGGCTGGGACAGCCAGATTAGGTATTTTTTTCCTGAACAGCGAAGAATCAGCACAGATTAGAAAAATGTGCATTTACGTGAATACTAGATGTAGATTATTATTTTTGTTTTTTTAAATAATGCTGGCTAAAGACAAATGTGCCTTCATAATGTGTAGGTTATTTAGTTAGCATTTCTTTTATATTAAAAAGCTTTTTCAGTTAATGGTGGTTTTGAAGGTGATGCTTGGTATTGCATCAAAGGGAGCTGTAATATATAATAATTTATAAACACACTTATAATAATAGAAAACAGATAAAGGGGGAAATGCATATACATATCTTAATACACACTAGTGTGTCTGGTACAGAACGGAGAGGGAATACACACTAGTTGGATTTTTCGCATTTGAACAGGGCCTGTTTATTTCAACACACACATTTGGGAAACAAGCATTTTCTGGTATGTGCCAATTACATACTGCACTGTAAGTATGAAAGAAATACCTGAAACGAGCTGCCTGACAGTTCAGCCTACCAGCCAAGAATGAATCGAACTAATAAAATAAAATAAAAATAGCCCTGGAAGCAAAAATAGAGAAACTGAAAATGCAAAACCACCAACCGCTCTAGATCTGTGAAACAATCACATGCAGTAATGGATATGAGGAGGGCTTGATTTGATTGTGAAATCTTGGGTGATGTGTTTTGGATCACCCAGAACATTAGATGACCACTTTTACCCAATTACCAGCAGTACCTGCCACCTTTTTAATAAGGACACCCCATTATCTGTTCTGTTACCTTTGTATGATGTTTGCAGTCATTCAGAGTGGTTCTTATTGCAGTTATTGAAATCCTGTTTTAACTATATTTGCCTGTCATACAGCTGTGTTAAGGTGTGTCTGTAGATACCCCTGAACTCAATGTTGCTCCCAGAGTCTATATTAAAATGCATATTCCCTATTTTGCTTCACAGGTTACAGATGGGGGCACAATCAAACAGAAGATCTTCACTTATGACGCCATGTTCAACACCAATTACTCTCACATGGAGGACTATCGAAGGCGTGAAGACCTTGTGTACCAATCAACAGTGCGGTGAGTATCGAAATCCTGTCACAACACTATAATATGTTATAGGTAACTGAACCCCACCTGCACTTTACACTGTACATAGAGGACTATGAGTGGTATGGTGTTTTTGAAACACTGTGGACATTTGTACAAGAGACACACTCTCTTTGGGCAGTGGCACTTGGCAGTCGAATGGTCTGGCTAGACTTAAATTGCTAAAATGTAAAACACTTTCTCCACAGTGGAAAACATGTTTAAAAAAGGTATTGGGTAAATTGTAATATTCATTAAGGACCCCAGTGTGTTGCGACTACATCTCTTCATTTTATTTTTGCATCACGATGATCTTTTTATGTGCTTAAGGTATCGAAAGACCGGTTCTGGTAGCTTTCAGGGAAATCCAACGTAATACCCTTCCTCTTACAGCTAGAGCATCCCGCGATCATGTTCAACTTTACACAACTTTACAGAACTACATAGTTTCATAACCAGAAACCAGTCCATGTTATCCAAGTTAGTTTTCGGAAATTGTCCTCATCTCAAGGCCCCAGAAAGGCTCACCTGGTAAGGGCACGTCTGTTGTGCCGGGTGGGTCATGCAGTCAGGGGAGCGCACGTCCCATACAAAGTTCCCATTCTTTGCAAAGGCTTCCACAGGGAGCATTGCATTGGCGCTCCTGCAGAGCAGGGAGAGAAATGGCCAGTAATATTAAAGTGGCAGGTAGCTTGCAGACATCTGCTGTACAGATCCTGGGTATAAAGAGGAAATTGACTAACTTTCAGTTCTCCTGAGCTGTTATGGGGATTTCTGCAGTGTGGGAACATAATAGGACATTCGAGACTGCTGAGAAAAGCAGGGCTAACTAAAATTGGTCAGACAGCCTTATACAAAAACACAATGGTCAACAAGCTTTGAAATGTCTGTATTATGAGTGCTTATAGGCTGCAATGATGCGTAGTTGAGCATTTAATACAGATCTTATAGTTGACAGATACAATGAGTCTAGTTTTTATGAGGTAGGCAGAAGCATTTCTATAGAAAACATCCCCATGGTCACACAGTGGTAACAAAGTTGTAAGCTATTCTGATTAGGGAAGAAAGGCCTCTTACTATATTAACCCTTTGCGGTCCTATATCTGAGCAGGTCCGACATTGTAACATTCCCGCTCCGGTCCAATGTCGTAACCTGTCCGACATCATCAAAAAGGCATCATTCACAGATCCCTGGTTGGTTTTTTCTCTGGAAAAAAGCAGAGAAAAGCTTTCAATGGCCAAGAGAAGCTGAGAGAAGCAGGGAAAAGACGGAGGAAAAAAACTGGAGGCGGATCTTAGCAAAATGCATAGTCCCTTCATCACAGAAATAACACAGACATAAACAAGATGGCTGCTTCCGCATCCAGCACTCACAGAAAAACGCAGATATTTGCCAAGCTTTTTGAAATGTTATAGTAATAAAATAATGACTTGGATAGCATTATTGAGGAGTTTGGTGATAAAATGACTGATCAGGAGATGATTTATCAGTATGTACGACTCAGAAGAGGTATGTGATAAATACAGCGAACACATGGTGCGGCAGGGCTGGAGATGCAGTACTGCGTGTCATGTTGATATGCAGTGCCTTTTAAACCTGTTTTACTGTGAATAAAATTACCTTTAAACAGCACATGTAAAATCAATTGGACCTGACGAGCCTGACAGGCGCAGAATTCTATGGACTGCAGGGTTAATCATCCATAAAATCTATCCACCTATCCATAGTTATCCCAGTATTACCCCTAAACGTTTGTGGCTGTTGCAGTCCAGGTGGATTCTCTGGTAGTGGAAAATAATCAAATCAACCCATAAGTCAAGTACACAAACTAAGCACTAACCAAATGTTTAATCAATGAATAGCCTAATTTTTTTTTTTTTTTTTTGGTTTATTGCAAAATGCACAGTTCAATTCAACTTACTGTTTAAAAGATCTAGGTTTCTTCTCTGCTGCCACATGCATGTAACAAACCAGGAACGTAAATGATCTATCCTATAAACACTGCTGTGTTGGATAGTAATGCTTTAGCAGAGGGAGTCCTGGCACTCAGTGTGTGAAATTGCTGATAGCTCTTTGGAAGATGGCGCTTTGCAATCCAGTTGTCCATCTAGAGTTAAATTCCTAAAGGAAAGACAAAATGGTTTATTGATCTATGCCATCTGTGTGTGTGTGTGTGTGTGAGAGAAGGATAATGCTAAAGACAGATCTGTCCGCACTGGCCCGGGCCCACAGACCAGCAGTCAGAGCCAATACGTCTTAATACAACTCAGCTCAGCATAAGGTCAGGGCGATTAGAAAGAGTGTGTGTTGGATAGAGTCATTCTTTTTAAATTGTTTGTTAAAATAGTTTTACAGGACCGGCTTGGAGCCATTTCCAGTTTCTTTTGGAATGGTCAGTGTGCTGGAGTGGTTCGGTGATGAGACTGTAAATGCACGTTGTGTCTGCTGGTGTGCCATGGTAAAAAGTGTTCTTTATTGTTCTTATAAAAGCGTTTTCAACATTTTACAACCGTACTCCATAAAGGTCTTTCTGCACTATACGGTGAACAAATGTCTGTCTAAAATAACATTACAGATTCTTATTAAGAAAATGGCTTTTAATTAATAATCGATTGTTTTTATTAAATGATGCTCGAACAGTAAGAAATCAAATGCATACACCTTAGATTGACAACATGTTCAGGATTCTTTCCCCTAGTTCATTTGGAGAAAGGCACGGAAAAGGTTAAGCAAGGCAGTTTTCTGAACACTATTTAACATCTTGAGTCAAGCACCAATCACCCCACCCGTTGTGCCAGCATATCGTTGCACAGTAACATTGTTTTATTACAATTCTTCAACCATGACTTCATATGCTCAATGATGAAATCTGGGGAGGAAGCCACATGAAACTCAGTCCAGTAGACAAATTTTTCAACACTAAGGCATGAAGGCAACGGCACGCTTTATCATTTTACCTCTGATTTTTGTTTTGTTGTCTTAGACACCAAAATCTTCATTACCACTGTCTTACTAAATTGCCTACACAGTCTCACAATATTTTAGTAGCTGATGAGATAATGATGTGCATATCCTCTTTTAATTTTTTTAATTATTATTTTTTTATTTATAGCTTCTGCAAGCTACAACAAAACCAGTCATTCATAATGTCCCTCTGCTGCAGGTACTAACAGGAGCATGCCTATCTGATCGAGTGACAGGGTGACAAGAAATTAGAAGCTTTAGGAAACGTAAAGAAACTGACTAGCAAACAAGGTCTATTGAAGTACAGACACAGTAGTATAAACTATGGATGAATATCAGTATAACTCTTGCAGTGTAAAAACAACATTGTTTATTAGATAATAAAAGCAGTTAGAATACGCATTCATCACAGCATTTTAACTTGCTTGATTTTGACATCAGAATCAACCTGCAGCTGCCTCAGTTTTGATGGACATATCTCAACTGGTGCTGAGAGAGAGGCAGAGAGGCTGTTAGACTGCCAACCCATCTGGTGAGACGGAAAATTAGGTAGAGGTTTGGGGGAGAATGTGGTAAACTCAAAGCACGGCACAGACCACAGCGGGAGGTTTAAATCTACCTGGCTTGAATACTACTGGAATACTACTTCCTCTGCTTCACTTTTGCTGATGATTGCAAGGATTTTCCTGTCAATAATTTTTGCAGTATTTAATATTTTACCCGCCTGAAACTTTGCTGTGCATAGCTTCACAGTCACATAGCAATCGTATTTAAAATGGAACATCATTGAGTGACACTGCCTGCAGCTTTAACTAAAGTAAAAACAGTTTTTTTCAGGTTCCTGCTCCCCTGCCATCAAACTCATTACTGCAGCTGTTCAAAATGCAGCCAACTCTCGTTGGATTTGAGAGGGGGCTCTTGACATATCTTGACATCAAGGACAATTGTTCATGTTTAAAATAAATCATAGCACTTTAACTGTGTCTACCTGACTCCACGTTCAATTGTTTCTGACATATTTGCTCCTCTAAGAATACTGATTTGGCTTCTAGTTTTGTGTACAGCAGGATGTATTCTAAATTGTATATTAATGATGTTTTTTTAAAAAAATTTAATTTTTTTTTTTTTATTAATCCTTTTCCTGAAATTGTATAACCCATATCTTACCACTGATTCTATAAGTATTTTTCCAGATAGGTATTTCTGTTTTTCCATGAAAATACGATTTGTTCCATATTCACAATATCACTTGGGCACAGCTTTTCTAATTTCTCCTGAGTTTGTTCAAATTTTTATGTGAAAGCCTAGAAGGTTTTATAATGATGAGAGACCAACATAAGTAACTCCTTTTAAATAAAATAAGGTCTATTTTATTTCTTTCAATAGATTTCACTGCTATGTTCCATTGGCAAACTAGCAACTGTGATGTATCCTAATTTACAAAGCTATTCAAAATAGTTATTTTGCCCCCAATTTAGAAAGTTAAATTATGTTCCCTCGCTGTAGGAATCTCCACAGCAGCTCAGGATAACTGAAGGTCAGTGGGTGTCCTCCAGTCCCATGATCTAGTCTCTTTATACCCAGGCACTTTGGGCTGCAGTCCTGGTTGAGTGTTTGTAGTTATAGATGTTTCGATCTCTTCTCTTCAGGCTGCCAGAGGTCCGGATCTCAGATAATGGGCCGTACGAATGCCACGTTGGAATTTACGACCGCGCCACGAGGGAAAAAGTGGTGCTGGCTTCTGGGAACATATTCCTCACCGTTATGTGTAAGTAGTGGAAACGTTTTAATAGATGAAGTCAGGTACCATTTGTATCCTATAGAAGTATCCAAAAATTGGTTTCTGACTGCCAACACTACCTCATCAATCAGCTATGGAATAGGGGTGTGCTCTTTACTCGTACTCGTACTAGTACTTGTACTTGTACTTTTCAATGGCAGTCTATGGCCTCGGTACATGCCAGCGCCCTGGATGAGAGGAAAATAATTTTCCAATTGTTTTTTAAAAATAATTCAGTGTGGAAGTTAATTGCCATTGATTGGTACTCAATTGGAAACGTGAGGGAGAGATTTTTTTGTTTTGATAACAACACATTATGAATAGATGTATTGGATAAATACTTCTTAAAGAAAATAACAAGTACAAGTAATTCTGCACACACCTGCTATGGAGAGAAGGTGCTGACGTGCAGGTATGTGGCTCGAAAATGGGAACCTTTGCTACCAAAAGGCACGAGAGTGACGCATTTTTCCTAAGAAAAGCAAAATGTCACCACTTAATTTCGGGCCCCAGGATTTAAAGAAGTCAACCCCTAGTATGGAAGGATTTGCAGGGAACAAATGAAAAGATGGGAAAGGGAAGGGTAACTGCAAATCTCATCCAGTTACTTTGGACGTCTTCACTTTCAAAGGAAAAAATAATGGCCCATACTGTCGCGGCTAATTGCCAGCTAAGCTGAAACAGAATTATTCATAACCTATTACTATGCTGAGTTCACTGAGGGGGAAAAAAAAGAAAAAGAAAAAAGAAAAGTTAATTAAATGGGAAGCTCTGAGAGAGACAGTTTTAATTTTTTAAAGGGTCTCATAAATAGGAATTTCATTTTTAATGGGACCCCGTCATTTCTTGACCAAGGATTGTATTACTAACTTTGATAAAAGCCCAGTCTCTGTCTCTCCAATTGTGATCCTGTTTCATAAAACACGACAGCGATTGCATACACTGAATCACTCTTTAGCAGACACAGTGACAGGACTGGAAAGCTCAATGGCACATTGAATCACATTTGTACTATTAGATTCAGTACCTTATGTAATGAGTTAGGACAGGAGAATTCAATTTCTATGCCAAATCCAACATAGTCTTAATTGTGAAGCAGTATTAACTGAATTCACTCCCTGGGCTGTGTTCAATTTGCTCGCCACACATTGACTCTCCAATATATTAACTGTATGTGAAATACATTTGCATAACGTATGGTAGCCCCGGATTAAAAATATTCTGGAATGTCTTTTTGGTAACACTAACACTTAAGTGTCTCTAATTACTGTGTTTCTTCATAGTAGTTATATAGTAAATGCATGCATACTTACACAATTACATTGTTATCATGCATAGTTACAATGTGCTGAATGTTTAAAATTTTTTGCATGATATATATACATATATATATATATATATATATATATATATATATATATGCACAATTGTATCAAAAAAGGGTTAGGGATAGGATTAGGTTTAGAGTTAAGGTTGGGACAGGATTAGAGTTATATTGTGCAAAAAGATTTATACATTAAGTACTTTGTAACTATGCATAATAACATTGTAATTAAGTGTAAGTGCACATGTATTTAGGAAGTAACTACTATGTAAATACACAGTAATTACAGACACTTCATGTAAAGTGTTACCGTCTATTTTAACACTGTATCAAAGAAATTCCTGCTTTTTATCATTCTGCGCATTTCCTTTTTGATTGTCCTGGTTTAAAAAAAATGTGTATCTACATTCGGGAAGCATGTCTTTAAAAAGTTCTGAGAAGTTTTATTTAAAAACAGCAAGATTTAAGAGGAGTCATTTTTAATACATTCATTCGAATAATGTATTTTCACAGTATCATAAACCTCAGTACCATGGCACGTAAATGTTTTTAAACTGAGAATTTCACATGTGGAAAAGGACACCTTAATAATGAGCCCTCTTCTAAACACTCCATTCTGAGCGTAACAAAATGTGAACCAACAAACATGCACAGCTCAAACAGCCACCACTATGCAAAAGAGCCAGCCGGTGTGGCTCTAGAGCTTTGTAACCTCATATCACCAGTCGGCAGTTCATTTGTAAACAAAAAGTTACCGGATCTTATAATTAAGGAAGAGGGATAGCATTTTTGTATCTAGACCTAATGTACTGACCTTGATCTGCAGTAGCTTCCATATATGCTTTAAGTTCTCACCTGCTTGTGGGTTTTGTGCCTTATTGTCGGTGTTGATTTGTTTCCAGAGAACAAAATATATGTATCTTTTTCAAAAAGCAAAAAGGAGTTTGAACTAATTTATAACTCATGTTTTATTCATAACTTCAGTTAGCAATTTAAAATATCAGTTTTGACTAAAATGTAGTTATTATTTTCAAACAACATGTATTACAATACAAATGAATGAAATGTTCCAGGAAATATATATTACAAGTTTTTCTTTTTTTTTTTTTTATCTCTGTCTGTTCTCGTCAAAGGAGCAAGTTCTATTCAACTTGGTTTGATATTTAAATTGGTTTTTCATTAACCTGGTAAGATCTTCCTCCTCTTTCAATAATTTGCACAAATGCCACACAGATAGTTATCTATATTTTACATAACCCATCAAAAGTGACCTAGTTGGAAACCATGTCTTTTACAGGAAATAATCTATCTTTGAAATTGGTCTTAATTACAGTATATTTAACTCCAGCTTTACCAGACTGCCACTGTGATTAGAAAGGTGAAGCTCATTTATGGAAATGTAAGATTTAGAGATACAAGAATAAGATATCCAGTGGATTATCCAGCAGAGTGCAGGGGAAGTCTTATGATCAGGAGCTTGCTGGTTCAAATCCTGATTGTACTGAGTTGTCTATCTTGGCTGCATTGGCCTTAGCACTCCTATAGGTTTGGAAGAAGAAACCGGCTGGACATAGTCCAGCTCATTACTTGCCTACCGTGTAAAGCTAGATCACATCCGTTGCTTAGGTTCAGCAGGTGATTCAATTGGCTTGATAGCAAGACCAGTCCATCTAACTTACTAAGGAGGGTGCAGTTGTGAGACAGGATTTGAACTGAAAATTTCAAATTGAGTTAAGAAAAGAAACATGAGAAGGATTTTATTTCATGACGACTACCCTAACCACCTTGTTGCACAATATTATTATTTATTTCTTAGCAGACGCCCTTATCCAGGGTGACTTACAATTGTTACAAGATATCACATTATTTTTACATACAATTACATTATTTCTTTACACATTATTTTTACATACAATTACCCATTTATACAGTTGGGTTTTTTACTGGAGCAATCTAGGTAAAGTACCTTGCTCAAGGGTACTGCAGCAGTGTCCCCCACCTGGGATTGACCCCACGACCCTCCGGTCAAGAGTCCAGAGCCCTAACCACTACTCCACATTATTTGTTTTTTTTTTGCCCCTTGAGGATATTAATATTGGTCAAACTATAAAACTATGGAGGCTGAAATGTAGTGGAACTGTCTGAACCATTTTTGGTGCCACTGTTTTGTTTCTTTTTCATAAGGTCAGGTCTGAAAAGTGCCAGTGCACTAGATGGAGACTCCAAAATTCATCCTCCTAACCTTTTCAGTGAAGTTGGAGGTAATTGAGAGGATACCCTTGAACCAGCCAGCTGGAATGGTATTTATGTACACAGAGAGACTAAAGGAAATAAGCTCTAGGTTAGGCAATTGGGGAGTCATTACTCTCTCATCACATAAAGTGGGGATTTGTTTCAATTAGCCGGAATTTAATTAAGTGGTATATATTTAGCCATTCATTTATTAATGATGGCTATTAATATAACCGACACATAAATACGCATCAGGCCTGTGCCTGAGATCAGAGTTTATCGAGGCCGGCACACATTCACAGATTGTCACTCGTACATCTGCACGCTTAAGAGGGTCATCTTTCATTTCAGCAGCAGTCTATGGGGGATTTTTAGACAGCACTGCTTGCTTTTTAATGAATTGCTTGTACATTAAAAAGTGCTGGATTGAAAACGGTGGAGACTCACGTCCTTAGCCATCAGGGTAGCACAGTCTAATTGCCCTTGTCGAAGAATCGTGATGTCCAATATAATATTTTTCCTGTTATTAGAAATCTAGCAAATAACTTTTAACATGTGCAAACTGTACCTGTTAGTTAGGTCTTCCGATTCCCCTTACACCCAGGAGGTCGAAAGTGGATGTTGACGAGCTACTGTCATCTGGAGGACAAATGCTACTCCTTCAGGTGTCTGCTTGAACTCACCAGGTGCCCGGCCAGTAGGGTTTGCTGTACCTAACCCGCTGTAGTCTCAGAGCCAATGCAACACTCCCTATGGAAGCCCCAGGAAAGACCAGCAACTTTGTACAGCCAGGATGCAAACCTAGGCTCCCCTGACTGCATGACTCACCAACCTGAATGTCAAGGCTTTTTTCACTACTATCCTTCACCTGAATTTGAATCCAGCTGAAGTCCTTTGTGAATCAGTTTTGAAATCATATAGGAAACTGCATCTTTAACTTGTCGATGCTTGCTCTAAGTGCATCCCTGTAGTCTGGAAAGATATGTGGTGATGATTATTGCCTAATATAATCATAGCCTAGCATCAGCATTTTATAGCTCTCCATCCATTATTTTGTATCAAAGACGTGGCTGAAGACTTTACAGATTTCTTTATCATATAATCAATTGCTTTCTGTCATATAGTTTGTGTCAGAGTTTTCTTTTGTAATGAGAATTTTGATGCTTTTTCGGATTAACTCTTGTCATGTAAGACTTTCCTTCACATTCTGCAACACTTTTTAAATCCATGTCATTAGAATTAATATTTAAAGGGATCAACTACATTTCATTAATATTTAAATTCTTACCTGTTTAATATGCTATTATGTGTGTTCTGTATGACTGTAAACTATTGTTACAGCTTAGATTTTGATCAATATTATTTGCCATGACTGCTAACTATTCCAGCAAAAACTGCATTTGAAATGGTGGGGAAGCGTATTAGTGTTAATTATAATTAATATTATAATTAATAATATAATTAATGAGCATGAACAAATTGCATCTCAGCAAAACAATAAAAAATGAGGACACACAGAATATTAAACATAAGCAATAACATTTAGAACATGCAGATAGCATAAGAGTTTGCTTTTAGTCTTTAGTTTTATTTCAACTGGTTTATTACATAGATTTTTCCAGAATACCACAATAGATTCAGAACGTTTAAAACGCAGCTTCCCGTTACCTTATCACTTCCTGAGATGTAGGTCACCCTCAATTCCAGGCTAGGGTCACGTACTGTATCAACACTTCTTCGTCTTCTAAAACACCAGCTTTTGAAACACAAAGAACTTTATAAGAGTGTATGCCTTTCAGGCAGTGACCTTGGTCTGTCTTTTACATTGAGAGTTGTGTTTGTCAAGCTTTCATATCTTTCTTCCTCTCGCTTCCATCTCTCTCGGCCCCTCTGATGTGTCGCGTCGTCCTCCCTTGGCACTCTTTTCTCTCCATCACTTGCGAGCACTTCCTTTGTTCCCTTTGTGTTTTCTCCCTCACTCGTTCTTCGGGTAGCATCATGGGAGTGTGATTTGCTTCTGGGGAGACAGCTCCCATAAGATAGCTTCTCACTACTTCCTCCATACCTTTTAATACGCAATCATAAATGTGATGAATATAGTGTTCCAAGCAAGACTTAAGTTTTGCACTGATGTAATAGCTTCAATTACTTTTGATTGGCAATAAGTCTTTTTCCCACTCACTGTGTTTAAACTAGAATAGTTTGAACATTATGCATCAATTTTTAATGATCAAAACAGAAACAGGTTTATAAGGCTGTAATTCAGAGCATGTATGATGATTTATAAACCAACGTCATGAAAAAAATCTCTAATAGAGAAAGCATGTATTTTTTTAACATCCTTTTAACAGTGTGTTGCCAGCATCCTGGGCTTCCTCCCTTACAGAACGGGTCTTGCTTTGGGTTGGAAATAAAGGAGAAAAATGTGTGCTAAAAAGCTGCTTTTTAATTTAATTCTCTCAATTCTGGCTAGGGTTTTACTGATTAACATCAGGTCTGAAGAAATTGATGTATTTCTATTTTATTGACTGTATGTTTAAAGAAAGGGAGCCGTGTAGTTGGTAAAATAATGAAAGGTATTCCAGGAGTTGTTTTATTTTCACAAAATGGTGGAAATTGCATTTTTGGCATAAAGGCCTTCAGAAAGCTAGTAAGAAAAAAAAGGAATATTGCGGTATTGGGTTCCGTAAAGAAAAGAGCAGATTTAACAGACACCCCTGTAGGTTGGCAGGTAAGAAAAGGCCACACTAAACCTATTGTAAATTATAAAAACTTAATTATACTGGTAATTTAGTACAGTCGTTTTGTGCTTAATGAACCCAAAAGGTCATTGCCTAAGGATAACGCTACATCCTTGGATTTTAGTGCTATTATAAAACATGACAAAGGCTGATTATTATTATTTGGGATAGTGTGGCTCTCGCCGGTCTAGAAGGTAAGATGTTGCATCTGTAAAAGGCTAGCCAGACTGAATGTCAAACCAAAGTCTACTTGTCCCACATGAGAAAAAAACGTTTTGAGTTTTCCCTTTTGGCATAAAAAAAATGCAAACTGATTTTTATTTTTAGTAACCTATTTATTCTTTCACTAAGACAAGAAGCTCCAGACTCCAAGATCATATTATTTTCTAAATGTCAACTCTTCTAATGCCATGCAGTTTGTAACACAGTTTATCTGTCAGACCACTTTGTCTTCATTCTCACAGTGTGTAGAACTGAAGGGACTTTTATCTTAACCAAATACTCTCTTTGACTCTTTCAACACTGCAGACCTGTTTAGAGGTCAAGAAAAAAAAGTACTACACTCAAAACAGCAGACCAATAAAACTAAGCTTGTGTAGGGGCACAATGCACTGTTGATTTCACACTGCATGTGGACAGAACTGTACCCTCTGGAGGTTCCAGAGCGGCTCAACTGGTGTGCAAGGTGAGTCATGCAATCAAGGAAGTGCAGGTTCACATCCAGGCTGTGCAGAGTTCTTGGAATATGCTGAGGATTCTAGCTCTGTGCTCCCACGTTAGGGCAGCAGTGCTTTGATTTCTGGAGAAATGACGAGGAAATGAAACAGTATCAGAATTTCTGAGAATAAGGCATGGAAACTGAGAACCAGCCTAGTGAAGGACCAGATATCATGTATAACACAGGATTCTTTCAAAGCTGCACATTTTAGACTTTAAGATTCATGGAACTGCTTTGTTAGCTGCACAGCTACAGTCTAACTACAAGATGCAGTTTGGACAAGTTCACTACACTCAGTTCACCAGCTGTTTTTCACAGAGGAGTATTTACTCAATCAAAGTAATTTCCGTTGCCATGGGGGATTTTAACGATGTGTAGGTGAGATTGATGGAATGCCAAAGGAACACCTCCAGCAGCCTAGAAACACATCACTGTCTCCAAAACCAACAAAATAAAATTATTCCTATGTGAAACAGAGAGCGCTAGGGAAATTGATTGCTCCAGACACTTCACAAGACGACCTAGGCAGTAAACAAACAAAAAGAAGAACACTTTGAAAGTTCGCCTGTGTGTTTTCTCTGCTTATTTATTCATCTATGCTGGATAGCCTTTTAAGACAAGCATCTTGCCCCAAACACTGCCCTGCTGCACCAAGGCTATAATAAAACAGCAGCACAGGACTATCACTTAACAATAAATAACTCACAAGGTTAAAAACAAGATCACAGAGGTGGATAAAGGGTTCTTCATCTATTTTTTAAGCATAGATAAAGTGGTTATTTGAGTTTGAGTTAGGAAAAATAAAGATCAAGCAGATACGATATAAAATAATCTAACATCAACGAATGACCTAAAGGTTTCTTAAGCCTGGAAAACACTGACAGAGTCTTCATCCCTAATGATCTGAAGAGTCAACAAAGCTGCCAGCATCCTGAGAGCAGAGACAGGGAGTGGAATGGATGTACCAGTGCTGGTCTTAGTTCCAGTAGCAGGGTTAGTTCCTATGTGTGTTTTATGTAATATTTTGTATTTGTGTTATTATTATTTGAAACGTATTGCTTAATTTGTATAAAGCATGTCGTTTTTTATTGTTGTTTTTGCAGCATGGATGGGGTTAAACTTCCCCATCCATGCTAACCCCATGCAGAATGTGACCGTCTCCAGATTGATTAATTAATTTATTATTCATTTGGAAATGGTCACATGTATATAAACCCGCAGCTTTGGCTGATCGGGGAGTGTGTGTTCGGAGGCGGAACAAGGGTGGGGGGGGTAAAGCTTATTAAATATAAACAATCGCTACATGTCTATATATCCACCGAGCTAAAAGATGATGAAAAGTACTCAATACTGTATTTAAATGTTAGTTCTTCTTTCTCATTAAGGATAATCAGCAACACTAAACACCCACACAGTCCCCAGGATCTCCTGGCATCTGTGTTTGAGTGTAAGCCTCCAAAACACTGTGAATACTGGAAGGGATGAAACAAGCCCTTGAAAGCTTGACATAAAGTCTAGAGGCGGCCTTTGAGGGGGAGATTTTCAAAATGTAACTAGCTGCACTAAAGCAGACTTTCTGAAGTGGAAAATAAGAGTTGTTGAAAGAGAAGAAATTTGAAGTGATTGACCTGTAAGGGAATATACAAAATAAAACACACAGACAGACGAGCTGAACATAGCAAACATGTATTTTCATTTTCAAACATAATATATGGTACTAGATTTGGTTAAGGAAAGTGTTTAGTTTGCATGATACATCTGTTACACTTCCTAGGTCATTTCACCTCAGCAGTTGGTAAAAGGTGACTGAAGCCAAAAAGGGGAAGCAGCTGGTTGTTTAGTGCTGGAGCACTAAATAAACTTTAAACAGTCCCTGGCTACTAAACAGATGACTGAGCTGTTTACTGATTCATCAAAACCAATGCTACTCAGAACAGAAATACATTATAGCCAACTTCTCCCAGAACAGTTTTCATTACATAAACCCTGAACAAAAAAACAAAGTTCTAAAATATTTTTTTTAAGCTGAAGGGGAGATTTTTTTCCAAAAGAAATCCTACCAATTTGTAGGGCGGCGTCGTGGTCCTGCAGCATGATACCATGGTATTAGCACAATTATATGTATATTTTTTTTCTGTAATGGTTGCAGATATAATTGGTATGGGAAACTTGGCTGGACTTTCCACTTGACTGAAATAAGCTGTGTTTTTGTGCAGTAAGCAGAGACTGTGGGCAAACTCAATTCCTTTTTTTAGCTGAGAAAAGCATTTTGGAAATGATGAGTTCATGTAATAAACTGAGTATTTTATAGTTTGTATTTTTTTATTATGCAATAATCACATCATTGAAGATAATGTAGAACTAACTTAACCCTTTCAGGGGTTTTATGTCTAAAAAAAAAAGGGTGTTTGTGAAATTAGTTCAGATGGGATATACACAGCCTGCTATTAGGACCCCAGGTCTCCTCCTAATTGAGCATATTTGGGATGAATTTGAAAAACATATTTGTCATGAAGATCCTCTGCCTACCTCTTCTTGTATGAAATATTAATGACTGAATGAATTAAAATCCCTCAAGACACTTTCAAGCATCTTTTGGAGTCTATGCCCCATCAGCTCAAAACTGTGATCAAGGCAAACCCAATATTAATTACAGGTACTTATATAGTGACTAGACAGTGTATACTGCTTTAAAAGGGAGGGCTTTTTCAACTCATCTTAAGGGAAAATGGAAAGTCCATGCCAGTGGCACTGGCTACAATGAAAGTTTTAAATAAAACAAAATGTATGTTAGTATTTTGGAACATTACCAATTTCATTTTCTTTTCACAAGTAGGCTGAATTAAAATCGTAATAAATGTGGCCCATTAAACAAGCCTCCCTCCCCTTCCCTCCAAATGAAATATATGAATAAATAAATAAATACATAAGTGAATCAAAGTTCTTCCAGCAATGCCTACGCCGCGGTTGGTGGCCTCCCTTTTGAAGCGTTATTAGTGGAAGCCTGCTCCCATATCTCCTCGTTCCACACAGAGCTCTCGCCTCCAGCCATAACAGCCTGGAGAGGTGACAGAAAAAAAATATGTGCTTTAACTCTTTGCTTACTAAGAGTGAGCCAGCCTTCCTCCTCTGTACATCTGACTTTACAAGGGAAAAGTGTTTGGTCGTGTCAACTTCAGGTGACAATCATAAGCTACCAAAAGAGAGGTCAAGGGAAGGGTAGTGTTACCATATGACTCCATGTACACTAAGACAGTTTAGGCTTTTCAACTCACATCACAATGCATACCAGAATGCATTGGGGTGTGAGTTGAAAAGCCTGAACTGTCCCAAGCTGTCCTTGTGTTCATGAGCTGTCCTTGAGTCTTATGGTAACCCTAGGATAGGGTGGATATGGTAACTCACCCCCTAGTAGAAGGGTAGTCCCCCCAGTCCAGGGTGGTGTTGAGGAACAGAGACTGAACCTCTTCCTCACCCTCAATAGAAGGATGGTCCAAGCCCTATTGCCATCATACTATAAATGAACTTCCTGTTTAGCATGCATAAACAGGAAGCTTCACACTCACCGTTTAAGGCAGCTGTCAGGTGGGGTCATTATACCTTCTGCACAGGAAGTGAATGTATAATGTGGTGGCTAGATAATTGCCTTTACCCAAATAGGCAAAATCGAAGCCTTGAAAACAAAACGGTCTACAGCAAAACGCTGACAACATGTTGTTTTAAAAAACACAGAGTGCTATTAGTGGCCAAGTGGTGTAGTTGCAGCTTCTTTAGTTTGGGATTTTAACTTAAATCAAGGTTAATACATGCAGTCAATCAATTTAAATGTTTTATACACACCTGTCCAGATTGTGTATTTCTTATAACCTGTGCCTGCAGTAATAAACCCTAGGTTACTTCAAGCAGCAAAGTGGCCTGTCCAATTACCATACAATTATTAGAGCTTGCATTACAGATCTAAAACAACCTTTGAAACCAATTCATCTCTACATACAAAGTTATCCAAGTAATAATACCAAGCCCCAGCAGTTAAATGCCATCAGTGACTCACAGAGAGTGCTTAATTTGTTCTTAATATCTAATAGGTTTTTCAAATGTAAATGGTCTAGTGAATCTAAAAGCATATTCGAATCACCATGGGCAGCACTAAAGACAGATCGTTGGTAGAACTTTAAATGAAAAGGTGCCAAGAATAACCTGTGAAACCTTAAGATTTACAGAAAAGTTTGAATAACCATTCGGATACTGTTATAATCCAGGGTATTGCCCTGAAATTGCCTTAGCAGAACCATCAGCAGACAGCAATATCAGCAATGTTATCACAATGGGTTTCGTACAAGTGTTGCATTAGGGTATAATGGTGCTGCAGTAGATTGCACCTAGTAGATGTAAGAAATACATTGGTCAGGAGTACTATATAGAAGAAAAGGAGTTTCTTCTTACACACATGCCAAGTAACTCTTTAAAGACAAGGTTAGAGAGACAACCCCCCAATGAAAATGCCTCTGGTTAGGAGAACAGTGGTGATTACTGGTGTGCTAACATTCAGGATAGGACAAAGCAATTTTGTAGACTAGTATAAATCTATGTTTAAATTTGCTCATGGCCATAGGCGGCACGTATAAGCCTCCCCAAAATAAATTGCCCAAACCCTCACAAGAAATTGTTCTGACCAACACAAAAAATATTTGTGAGCGAAGAAGATCGATTTTTATTCCGGCAAGCGCGCAAAGCAGGTCTAACGAATATATTTCTCGTTTAACTACTACGCAACCGCCAGACCGCTAGGGCAGCTGGGATATCAAAATCAACACTGTAGTACAGATACAGGATTTAGTTGCATTTCAATGTCATTGGAGTAGAAAATGCTTAACTGGTTTAACATCAATTCTTCCTGCCTATCTGAGCCCCCCCATACCGCTGCAGGAGGCAGCCGACGAAAATGGAATCCTTTTCGCTCATTCCCTTGCCTGGAACATCCTCTTCACAATTTCGAATTGCTGTTATCTATACAAACAGCTTGATCTGAATCTGATTTTACAGAACTTGCGGCAAAATAATTTCATAGCATGCTGTCTGTTTTCACGCACCACTGTTTTGTGAGAATTTGATAACTATGACGGTACAGTCAGAATATACTTCCTTCGATTGTTTGAACAAATGCCACCTTTCAGAACACTGTTTGTGGTGCCAGATTACTGTTTTTCTAATTTGCTTAAATAGGCTTAAAATGCTTAAAACATGTACAAGCTAGTGCTATGTTAAACTCCATTTATTTGGCCGCCTTATGTTGGAAAAAAAACAATGTAAAATATATACAGTATGTAGCATCCCTGAGTGGTTTTGAGGTCTGTTTTGTGCTATAAATTATTATACAGTACAAGTTCTCAAAAAGACGCAGAAGATTGAATCTGGTTTACAGCTTTTATTTGTGTCCGTCAGTCTGACTATTTTTCAAACTCAACACAATGAATGAAACTTTGTATTCAGACTCACTAGTAACACAGTAATAAAAAAAAAATGCAAGTCTTAATTATATATATATATATATATATATACAGACGTGCTCAAATTTGTTTGTACCCCTCCACAAAAAACGAAGAATGTACAATTTTCTCTGAAATAACTTGAAACTGACAAAAGTAATTGGCATCCACCATTGTTTATTCCATATTTAATAGAAATCAGACTTTGCTTTTGATTTTTTATTCAACATAATATTGTAAATAATAAAACAAATGAAAATGGCATGGACAAAAATGATGGGACTGCTAACCTAATATTTTGTTGCACAACCTTTAGAGGCAATCACTGCAATCAAACGTTTTCTGTAGCTCTCAATGAGACTTCTGCACCTGTTAACAGGTAGTTTGGCCCACTCTTCCTGAGCAAACTGCTCCAGCTGTCTCAGGTTTGATGGGTGCCTTCTCCAGACTGCAAGTTTCAGCTCTTTCCATAGATGTTCGATAGGATTCAGATCAGGACTCATAGAAGGCCACTTCAGAATAGTCCAATGTTTTGTTCTTATCCATTCTTGGGTGCTTTTAGCTGTGTGTTTTGGGTCATTATCCTGTTGGAGGACCCATGACGTGCGACTGAGACAGAGCTTTCTGACACTGGGCAGTACGTTTCGTTCCAGAATGCCTTGATAGTCTTGAAACTTCATTGTGCCCTGCACAGATTTAAGGCTGCCAGGCGCAGCAAAGCAGCCCCAAAACATAACCGAGCCTCCTCCATGTTTCACTTTAGGTATGGTGTTCTTTTCTTTGAAAGCTTAATTTTTTCGTCTGTGAACATAGAGTTGATGTGACTTGCCAAAAAGCTCCAGTTTTGACTTATCTGTCCAAAGGACATTCTCCCAGAAGGATTGTGGCTTGTCAATATGCATTTTAGCAAATTCCAGTCTGGCTTTTTTATGTTTTTCTTTCAAAAGTGGAGTCCTCCTGGGTCTTCTTCCATGGAGCCCACTTTCGCTCAAAAAATGACGGATGGTGCGATCAGAAACTGACGTACCTTCACTTTGGAGTTCAGCTTGTATCTCTTTGGCAGTTATCCTTGGTTCTTTTTCTACCATTCGCACTATCCTTCTGTTCAATCTGGGGTCGATTTTCCTCATGCGGCCGCGTCCAGGGAGGTTGGCTACAGTTCCATGGACCTTAAACTTCTTAATAATATTTGCAACTGTTGTCACAGGAACATCAAGCTGCTTGGAGATGGTCTTGTAGCCTTTACCTTTACCATGCTTGTCTATTATTTTCTTTCTGATCTCCTCAGACAACTCTCTCCTTTGCTTTCTCTGGTCCATGTTCAGTGTGGTGCACACAATGATACCAAACAGCACAGTGACTACTTTTCTCCATTTAAATAGGCTGAGTGACTGATTACAAGATTGGAGACATGTGTGATACTAATTAAAGAAACTAATTCGTTTGAAATATCACTATAATCCAATTATTTATTATCTTTTCTAAGGGGTACCAACAAATGTGTCCAGGCCATTTTAGAATATCTTTGTAGAATAAGCAATAATTCATCTCTTTTCACAGCTTTTCACAGCAAAGGCATGCAAGTATACATGATAAAATAGCTTTTAATTTCATCACTTTTCAGGAGGAATGAAGCATTATTTCAATGAGCTGTAAGGGTACCAACAAATTTGAGCATGTCTGTATATATATATATAATGTGTGTGTATCTTACTGTACATCATTGGGTTCAATAAATGCAGGGGGGAAAGTGTGGAATAGCCTCCCCAAACGAAAGACTCATGCACCGCCTATGCTCATGGCCAATAAACTGATGTATGTCCCACTATCTATACGGACTTAGGCCCTGTCCACACTATGCCTTTAAACCGTATTAGTTGCATTTAAGCCGGCTTAAAAGTGCTAAATACAGTTTGTGTCCACATTACGCAGCATTTAATGCCGTACTCGAGAACCGGACTCAAGACCACCTCAGGAAGTAGTCTCGAGTCCAGTTCTAATTAGATCACATCAGGTAGTGCGGTTTATCAGAAGTGTGGACGCTGTAATACCAAACTACATTTTTTGTGTATCCTCCAGTATCCCAAAATGCTTTGTGGTATGTTTGGCGAAATACTCAGAGCATGCGCCTGAAGGACTTGCTATCAGTGTACACTCCGCACTAGGTATTCATTTTTATGCTTCAAAAAATCTGTCGGGACATCTCTGTTAAACTAGTGGGGAAAATAACAAAAACACAACGTTAAATTAGGCGACTGCAAAAATGAAATGCGAGTTAAAAGTAGCATCAGGGATGAACAAATTACGTAATTTGTCAGCTCTGTTTGAAATATAATTAAGAGGACCAGAATTAGGCTCAGGCAAGATATGAAGGTAAAAACAAAGATTGTTTTGTAATTAACAGCTTTTTCTGTGTTTAATTATAAAACAGAATCAGCTCAATTTGTTTAAAGGGACTTCACCTGATTAAAAATAAAACCTGAAAACTTCATGCCTTACTTGTGTGTGTGTGTTCGGATTTACTTTTTCCGCAATACTTGTTTCATTTCATTTATGCAATATGGACCTCTGTTAATATGGGACATAACACATTATTTTAAAATAAAATACAGTGCATGGTTGGATACTATCGTATTAAATTCCACGGTTCGTTGCGCTGCTGGAATTGTAACTGAACTATTCTAATGGTGTGTGGACACATTAAGCCTGACTAAACGGTACTTCAGTGTGGACACTTTGAGCTGGATTAATTAGAGCAGTTTCGAGTACGGTTCTCGAGATCGGTTATGTAGTGTGGACAGGGCCTTAATGTCTGAGATCTGAATGTCTTTAGGGAGCGTCAACCAATTGTCCAGTTTCCCCTAAAGTGGGAAGAGGCCAACTTGCAGCAGATTGTGGCGAGTTCCCCTGCCAAACAAATACCAACTTAGCCAACAGGGGTGGGCAGGGATGGTATAATGAAGCCCAGCTGGGCGCCCATCTGCCAAACTGCAAGTTTAAAATGGCCCAATTGCATCCGGTATACATATGTTTGATGCTTTTTCTGTGTATTATTCCTTCTATTTGAATTGTGTAAGTTCTCAATGTAAAGGAAAGCGTGGGTGAAGTTACTGATAAGGACATTCCTTATTTCGGTATAATTAGGGCTTCTGGTTTTTGGTTTTAACTGATAAAAAAGATAAAACACCCCTGATACACAAATAATGTAATCAGTTTATAGCCATGAAAGACCAGAAAACACTGGAAATGGTTACTCAGTTCATGTTGAATTGACCTCTTTCCCCATGAAAAAAAAACTTTTACAAGTGCAGTTGTATCTCGCATTGATTCGTTCTGAATACTTTAAACCCAAACCAACAACTGAGTGGTAGTTAATTCCTATATTTCTATTGGAGGATTGTAACACGCTTGTGAGATTTAAAATGAGATGTTCTTGCTCGTGAGATTTAGAGCTATATTACAGTACACAGACATACTCGTGTAAAGAAGGTACTATTGAAGTGTGCAAGTACTGTCGAGTACACATATTGTGACAGGAAAAAAATAA
Source organism: Acipenser ruthenus (assembly GCF_902713425.1). Classification (NCBI taxonomy): domain Eukaryota; kingdom Metazoa; phylum Chordata; class Actinopteri; order Acipenseriformes; family Acipenseridae; genus Acipenser; species Acipenser ruthenus. Next base: position 5,739,364 of record NC_081215.1, read on the forward strand.
AGTGAAAACAAAAAATAGCTAGAAATAAGCACAGACAAGTGAAATCAATAAAAACCAGAGCTGGTTATGGTTAGTAAAGCATTCTCTGTTTAGAAAAGCATTCTCAGGGCAGGTTGAGTTAGCACACTCAGCTCAAAACAAAAAAAGACATCATAGGTGCTGAGGAACAACAAGAACATTTGACTCATCAGTGCAACTGAGAAAGGGGACATTGGGCAATGGAAATCAGCTTAGGTGCTTGCTTCCAAGCCTGGCAGATAGACACTCTGTAAACTACTGGAGGGAGAGCATTAGATGGTGTTCGATCCTCAGTCACTACCTGTTAAATCATGTTAAGGACTTTCCAACTGTTCCTTATTATAGGCCCTGTTAACTGTAGCCCCATTAGCTGAATAATACAATATTGCAAATCTGTTCTATCAACAAACTGGCGGTTGTCCAATTTGTCTAAAGGTTGTGTCACAATAAACCTCTCCCCCACCCCTCGGCACACACACCAGTGTAACATGATTAATGTGCTCAGTAGCCGGGGATGCTTTTGAACGTGACGCAGGCTTTTGTCTCTGCGTGTCTGCCCTTTCCCTCCATGACAATTTAAAGACTGCCTTTCTCTCCAGCACCCCCGTCCGTCCCTTCCTCCCTCCCCTGGTACAAATCGTTCTCCCAAGGGAGAGCTATAAAGGATGACAGCTCAGTAATAACATATGCAAATGAACAAGGTAATGCAAATGTTAAAGACACAATGGAGAGGCGATTAAACGCACGTTAGCACCTTTTATCTCTGTACCTTGGCCGTCCTGGGAACTGGATTTCAAAGGACAGATTAATATAGTGTGAGCCGTTTGAATGCCCCATTTCTCTGGAGAAAAACTCTGTCCTACCTGATTGTTTTTTCTAGTCTCCTGCATTCAGTCTCGGGTTGATTCATTTGACCTGTCTAATGAAAAGAAAATCTCGTTGGCTAACAAGTGTTCCAATCTGTGCAAATACGCCACCTTACCAATAGAGAATATAACTTTTAGAGCCACTCTCCCTGAGTCACTTGACAACAAATTCACATTGGCTGGGCTGAGGTTGGGTGGCAGGTGCCATTTGGGCTGATATTGTGCTGGTACTGGACCATGTTTGAACACTCTGTCACAGTGAAGTTAGCAGTTTGTCACACTTCGCTTTTCAGTTTATCTATGAACCAGTTCTGATAAAACAGTAGGAACTAGGAATGGGCAACATAATATTTCATGTATTACCTGTGTTGTGTAAAATGACTCTCTTAGGGGGCGCAATGATGAATGTGACTAATATGTTCAAGGAGGAAGCATGGATAACAGCAATTAAGAAAGAATAGCAATTCCCTTTGGTAGATTCATCTAGAATACAAATGGTTAAATATTAACAATTAAATATATAAATCCAAGGTTAAATATTAATATAAATGTCACAAGATTTAATCCCAAATTGCTTTATTTTAGACGCTGTTAAATCATGGATGTAGAGAGAAAAGGGAGGACCGGCACAAATCTAACTTAATGACTTTAAAAAAAAAAAAAAACAGCAATGAGAAAAGTTTGTGAGGTTAGTATAAGGTTAGGATGTGTTAGCTACAAAAGACTTTCAGTGACCTTCAGCATCTTATCTGAGCTCCTACCCCTTGAGATCTAATTTAGAGTCCTGATGGGTTCAAGGCTAGCCTATAGCTTCCAATGTTAAAAAGACAGAGATCACCGGCTTCAGTATCCACTGACATCAGTCCTTCACCCCTTTGCTGTGCTGTGCTTCATCTGTTAACATACAAACCGAGGGGTTCAGCTATTTAACATTGCCAATAACCGGCTGGCACGACTCGCTCATTCCTGAAACTTGCCAGCTTTCCAATTCATTCACAACAGAGTGACAAGCAAGACGTAACCTGTCAATTACAGAACCTCCTGTGGGGAGAGTGAGGAAGATTCTTTAAAGACACAAATGGCTGAAACATTAGTCTGCTTGAATTGGTTTAGATTTACCTGAGAACATACGATTGATTGATTAAAGTTAAAAAACAGGTTTACTAAGCTGGACTTACTTTCGGACCACATTAATGATATAAAACATCCACAAAGGACAAAACCAATGATAGGACAAAGGTACCAGGGTGCAACTTGGATGCTGGTTGCCACCACGCATATTTCACCGTCAAGACGTAAGTTTCCTAATAATTTGTCAATGGGCACGACCGCATGGAGTGCAGGGTGGGTCATACAGTCAGGAGAGCATCCTGGCTCTTCAGAGTTCACTGGAAAAAGAAAGAAAGAAAGAAAGAAAGAAAGAAAGAAAGAAAGAAAGAAAGAAAGAAAGAAGTACTCAGTAACCTTTAATAAATCTGGTAAGAGTCTGGAGATATTTATGGCAAAAGCAATCCTCTGGGGAGTGGTTTTCTGTGTAACTCAAATTGCCTTCTTCATGTACACATTCCCCTCCCAGCAAGGGCAAGTGGCTCATTCATTTCTTTAATTCCACAAGCTGCACTCCACTCCACTCCACTCTACACAAATACACCAGCCTCACTGGAGCACTTCACCATAGCGCGGTGTCCGGAAAAAATAGCTCCCCCAAAGCAAATAAACAAGTCTGGAAAACTAAACAGCAAACAGAATCCAATTTTTAAATTGTGGTCATCATCCCTTTAAAGGAATATGGCTTTAGAAGGAGATGTGCTATCACCTTCCTCACTGACAAGCAGGAAACTTCAAGAAAAAACAATAAACATGTGAATGTGACAAATCAGGAGTGATGTTAAAAAGCCATTAAATGTCATTTCGGTGTTACTTGCTCTTAGAGTGGGTTTTAAAAAAAAAAATCAATTAAGAAGCGTTGCAATAAACAAGTGCTGAAAATTTCAAAGAGCTGAAGCTGGCAGAGGATGTGATGGAAGCTGGCAGCAGGCACTGGATCCTGCCGTTCAGTTGACAATCTGTCTATGTCACAATGCACACTAGGCCAAGACACTGAGGGTGTTCTTGCACTGGAGGGATAGTTGCCATTTAATTTACTAAACATTTAGGGTGATATTTATAAATCACGTTTATCTCTTAGGCGCATGGAAGAAATGTAGCTGCTCTTAAAACCTGCGGTTTGTTATAGGCTTATAGGACGACGTTGAATGGACTTTGCAGTTGAATGGAATTCAAAAAGGTACCTCAGGTAAAAAAATTAAGCAGATGACATCAACGTGCTGATATGGAGAATAAATCATGGTAAAAACTGACAGTGGCACGGTCGATGTAGTGAATAGGGTTTTTCCGTGATGTGTCGTGGAATACAGAAAGGAATTGGCTGAAAGATCCTGCGCAGTCTATAATTAGGAATAAACATGTTTAAAAGTTTAACCTCTAACGTATAGAAAAGCTATACTTCCTTTATTAACGAATGTGATCAAACAGAACAATAAGCTTGCTGTGCTGTATATAATAAGTATGGTAACGTTTGTGTCTTTCTTTCCAGCCCCGCCTCTCTCGATCTCAGTGGTGGCAGCAGATACGCCGGCACCTTTTAGTCGATACCAGGCCCAGAACTTCACCCTCATCTGTATCGTTTCTGGGGGGAAACCTGCACCAACGGTACGGCAACAAAGAGGGTCGCAGAAAACGCAGTCATTTGAATGTGTGACCTTGTTATCGTTCAGTACAATTATGTTACAGTCTTGTTCATAACAATGTCACAGCTTTGTACAGCTGGGATACCAGTATCTTATGAAGAGACTCTAGTAGACCACAGCATTACAACACAATAGATTTGGAGCAAATATTGTACAGGTGTCCTCATATTGCAGCACACTTGGGTCTCTTAAATTGATCTAAACAGCAGCAGTTCTAACTGCCACCTTTTAAAACTCTAAATGGGGCCCTCACTGGCATTCTACATATGCTTACAGACAAAAAAGCACAAAAGAAACTTCTTCAAAAGTTTTTTTTGACTATTGACCACTGGAGTGACTATTGCCCAGATTTGTTGACAATAGCACAAACAATTTCCGTTCACATTGTATTAGCTGGGGTTGAGAGATTCAATCTGAGGGCAATAATGTGTGTTGGTTCAGGCCATGTCAAAATATGAAAATACTACCAATGTACAATATCAATTTCACAAGATCATTAATACTTTGTACATAAAGTGTTGTTGCTTTTAAAAAACCATGTGCAGGAATTAAAGAGAAAGCATGCATCAAACCAAGGAGCAAGACACAAATGATTTATTATACAACTTTATTAATCTGTACAAAACTCAGTAACAGATGCATGAGGCTTATAGGAGATATAACAATCATTGTTGCTGCTTGATTCTGTATAGACAATTAAAATGATTGCAAGTTAAATGTCTTAAAAAGATGTAATTACCAAGACTTTCTAAAGCATTAGCCTTCTTATTAGCATAACACCTACAGTCTTAAAAGTCCCTCATCGTTATGCTGTTAATCTTTTTGTTTTTCTAGGCTTTATTTGACTCAGGTGAAGCACATTTTTACTGTCCTGCTACAGCACTATAAGTTTACATTCTTCATGTGTTACAGCTTATAGGGCCCAACCTGAGCCTTACACTTGGGTCCCATGTTACCTGGAGGACAGGTGGTGTCAGGTGGGAACCTATTACCTGTTACACAGGAAGTGAATGGCCAGAAAAGGGACTTCCAGCAAACAAAAATAAATGTGCTGCACCTAAGAAAGTAAAAATAAAATAAAAAAAATTGAAAAGGTATAAATCAGAACACGAATGAACTTCTGATAATGTTGCTGCTACAATACTTATTGTAAGAGCATTTTATTTAAATTTAAGGGACTTTTTTTGTTTGTTTATTATCTGTCAATAACTAGTTTACTAATATGTTAATAAATGTTCCTCATTTTGTGTAGTAGTATATATAGTAATGCTAAGCATTACTGCAGTAATATATTTAAAAGTGCTTCTAAACAAATGTAATCAGTTTCAATGATATAATTGGAGTTTATAATCCCAAAGTAGGGATCAGATGTTTGCTGAATAGGTTTTTAAATTAGTTTATTATACAGTATATTACCTAAGCCTTAACCACAATAGGAAAAACGCATGTTAATGTTTTAGTAAACTGCATTGCCCGGTACTCCTTAAGGGGTTAAATTAAAAAAAAAATTAAAAAACTGCAGATGTTATTCATTTTTTGGGTCACAGTTGGAACAACCTTGTCAGGCAAACTTATTTTTTTGTTCCTTTTGTTTGACTTTTGTCTTGCTTTCAGCACTTTTAAAATGACAACCCTCAAAGATATAGTCTAAGTCATAATTAATGAGATTTTTTCTTTGCAAAACCAAATTAAATAAAAGAGTGAATTATTGAAGATCTGCAAAGCTCCGACAGATATGAAATTACTGGATTTTTTGATGAAGCCCTGTAAGCCAGATGAAGGTCATTCGGGTACAAATGTTAAAACTTGCACTGAACATACATTAAACATAATTGAGGCGTGCGCGGCTTTGATTTTTCTGATCCTCCTCAGGCTTGTCTCTTGCTATTTTTTAATTTTACATTTTTTGAGAAGGTTAGGCAAATTTGACTTTAAAACACAAATTTTACAAATTAAGAAAAACAAATGGAAAAGAAAAAAGCGTTTGTGTCTCAAGTGTTAGATTAAAACCATTCAGCTTGAAATATGGCTCATAAAAACTAAAAACAATTTGTAGGCATTTCATCCCACTGAATGGAGAAACAAATTCAAGTCCCCTAAAAAGTGATACAATAACACAATGTAAAATATGCAATTTGCTTTTATCCTTATTTTTTTATATATATTCTGTTTTGAAATGCACACCCCGCAAGCTCAGGATGAACCGTGCACATTCACGAATGGGTTAAGTTTACTGCTTCATTTTACAGCAATGGAAGACTTTTCCATTTGGAAACCTTTTCATTGATTGCTACCCCTGTAGGTGTACTTCAAGCGGGACGGAGAGCTGATTGAGGTGATCCCCTGGGCACAGCCCTCCTCAGGGGGGAAACAGGCAGCTGCTATGAGGGTCCCCCAGGGGCCGCAGCCCCTGATCAGCCGCGAGCTCGATGACACCAAGCTGCAGAAGTCTCTGTCCCTGCTGGACTTTGACGAGAAGCCGGCCAGGTTGTTCACCGAGGACCCCATGAGAGGCTACACCCCCCGGGCCCCGCGCTACGAGCCCAGCCCAGCCACGGAGATCATCCCTGAGACGGTGGTGAGCCGGGAGTTCCCTCGCTGGGTGCAGAGCACTGATCCGCTCTACTACTTCCATCACACCCACATTCCGCTGAGCGACGGCACAATAGAGGTGCACGCCATAATTACCTGGACCCTCAATCCCCAGCTGGACAATGATGCGCTCTTCAGCTGCGAGGTCAAGCACCCTGCTCTCTCTATGCCAATGCAGGCCGAAGTTACTCTGGGTGAGTACGACTGATTACAGACAAATCTGTTGGCTTGATAAAGAATGATAGACATCACATATTATAGGATTTGAACCCTTTCCTGCATGATGTCCTCATATGGGCATGGATCAAAAAACTCTTCAAATGCATGATAGTCTCATATGAGGATTCAATTTTGTCCCCATATAAAGCAATGAAAAAATAATGTTTCAGTTGTTTCTGAAAAATATTTAATGCATGAAAGGGTTAAACACGTAAGACTTTAGATTAGTATGAGCATGTCATGGAGTTATATAGTATAGCTTTTAACATTTAAAGAGTTTATAATGAAAGAATTCCAAAAATATTCCCAGTTATGCATTTTTATTTACTATGTTAGTCTCCCAGTTGAAGTTTTATAAGAAATACGAAAGAGATAACATGCATTTTCCTTTAAAAAATGATGTGAGGTTAAAGACAGCATTCAGTCTGCAGGCCTACACTTCATAGGTCATTTCCCTTTAGCAGTGGCTTCAGGGCTCAAAGCATGTGACTGGCTGCACAGCATGTCAGTCATTAGGGAAAACAGCTGGTTAGTTATTCATGCACACCACATTTCACTCTCCAGGTTAGATGACCTAGGAAGTCCAAGAGATAAAGTAAGGCATAAAAACAGCTTTCTTTAACTTATTATAGTATCATATATCCTGGTTCAATATACAAAAAAACATGTTTGCTATAAAAACACGTGTTTCTCAAACCTTTGTCTGCCGATTTCTGGAGTTATTTCATTAACAATAACTTGCTATAATGTGTTAAAAGTATGAGCTTAAAAATGTCATCAGTATATACAGAAAATCATATCAGGACTATCAATATTTTTTTGACTGGGTGTTTTTTTTTAACCTTTGGTGTTCCGCTTGCATTTCATAACCAGCCTACCCTCTCCATCTCAGTCTCAGCCTTAGCATTGTGTTTTTGAAAGACAACACCGGCGACATCAGTTCAGAGCCTGTTTCTGTGATCTGATGCCTCTGTGCCTTTCTGTTCTGTTTCAATCTGTATATTGTACCCCTGCTGTTTCCCTGAAACCCTTCACTGAAAATGAGGTTTAGACTTCACCAGTTAAACACGGTAAATACTTGCATTGTCGAGCTTAATTTCCAACTCTCCACACTGTCATCTTTATCTCTGTGTGTGCTTCAGTTAGTAATTTTTTTCGGTCTTTTTTTTTAAATAAAATTATACAACAGTTGAGGATGGGTTGAATTAAAGAAATTGCTCAATTGCCAGTCTAATTACATGGCACTTAAACACCCCCCTTTTTAAGACAAAAGTGGTTTTCTACTGGAGAGGGTAGAGTAAAGCATCTTGGTAATAACTCAATTTCCAGTGATAATACGGGTAGGTCATTTCTCTGTACAATAAATAATCAAGATGAAACTAATTATTGATATCACGATCAATAATTCCAACCCTACTCCCGTGTTCTCAGATACAGTGCTGACGTATGGAAGGCCATCCGGGTCAAAAACATGTTATTTAGTACACTTTTAAAATATTTAGTACACACATTGGTTTGGACCAATCAGAATACATGAAATAGTACGTGTTCTAAATAAATGTAAATGAACTACGTGTTTTCTACGTTGGGGCTGGTCGTTTTACAGTAATGCAGAGTAAATTACAAGAGTAGCCAATCATCTTCAGGATTACATCATTTTAATTTCAGACATGAAATACACTTTTAAAAAAAACAAGAATGAGGAAAATTGCAAATCATGGTGGCGAGAGATTTTCTTCTGCGGTGCAAATATAGATTTGCTGAGTGCTACCGACTTCTTGAGATAGACAGTGTTGACCGTGACACGGGTCAGTTTATATTAACAATGTACACAATTCTTTTTTTTTAATTTTCTAATTATATTTATTTCAGTTTTACACTAAAATATGGAGTTGCCATAGCTAACATTAGATTAAATGTCTTTAAATTGTTTAAAATTACATATTAGTTACAGTGGGGTTACCACTGAATTAAAGCGATTTCTAATGCTCTGAAACCGCCGGTTGATGCTTGTCTCGGAGGGTCCGTGTCTGTCCATCTTTCACTAGACTTTATTCAATGCCAAGTCCATTAATTAGATAATTTATTACACTTACTATTTTCTTTAAATTCATTGGTTCTCATTTCATTTTCAGTGATCTGATTGGCCAAATTACCATGCATAATAATTAGAATTATAACACGTACTAAAGTCAGATTAGGACATGTAGTAAATATGTTTTTGTAAATGTGTTTTTGACCCGGGTGGCTTTACATACTGATGTAGTGCACCGCAAAATTAATCTCTGTTATTGTGTCTCTAAATGGCCACATTTCCATCTGCACCTAGAAATGACCTACAGTATTTTGAAAGAAAATAAATACTACAGTAATGAAAAAATGAAATGTGGTATGCACTGTGTGTCAAAGTAAATAACTACTTTTCGATTTAATAATCTTTTTCTTGAATGTAATTAAATGAGAAAGAGCCTGCCAGTGGTTCAGTTCCCCTGAAACGCAAACTCAGCTTCTCGTTTATAAGCCTGGACTCAGAGACCTGTGCCATTAGGCTGAACGATCATCTGACTCCTATTTATCACGCGGGACCAGCTTCTCCGTAGAGCAGGGGGGGGGGATCGTGAGTCTCCTACAATTCCCTGCAATTTAAGCACTGTCTGAATTAATCTGTCTACAGGCACTTAGAAAGACAGCAGGCCGTTTATTTACAAATTCCCTGGGGCGGTTTCTTAGTGAAGCATTCAGGTTTCTTCCAGTATTTATCATTTCAGGTAGCCATGCAAAGACATAAAGAGGGCAACATTTTCAACAAATGTACAGTTAAAGAGGTTAATGAAGTAAATCCATCTTGCTCGTTTTGCGCCTCTTCAGTTCTTGTTGCCAGCCATACGGAACACATATATATATTACATTGACTCGTATTGAAGTGAGAGCCAGCGTCATCTAGTGACCAACTGAATCAAGTTTCCTTTAATACTGCTGGAAATACCTAGCAGCAGTGCTCTAATTGGCACCATCTCTTGCTACCAGGAAGAGCGTTCAAAAGGTCCATCTTATTTTAAAGAGCAAGGGGAAATGACTTTGGTCTCGCCTCTGTTGTGTAAAAGAGCAGTGTCAATTCATTCTGTTTTAATGACGCAGTGGCAGATCTTAATACAACCTGATTTATCATAAAGCTTATTTTACTGTATTTTGTATTTGATGTGGCAATGTTAATAAGCGGGTCTGTAAATCAGTCCTTGTGTAAAACCCCAGCTGGATTAATACAAAGTTAATGAGCTGCAGTGTTTAGATCTGCCACTGTTTAGATCCTTCAAATAGACCCATTGTCATCCTGTACTGTGCTGAACCCATCAGTGGTTAAACATACAGACAGCTGGCTTCGGTTTCCAGCAATTTCAGTCTCATTTCAAGTGCTTGAATGTCGTCACTAAACACTGATACTGACCATTGAGTCTCATTGGAAAAGATTTGTGGGGTAATCTGCTTAAAGCCAGAGAAATAACAATCTCAGCCAGGAGCACTGGCGGCCTGCCACAGCACATGTCCAGACTCTGTTGGACCAGCAGCCTCCAGGACACGGGGGTCAGCTTTTCAATGTATCTGCCCCATATAGAATAGAAGCAGCGGTTTCGGGTCTGGGTGGGGGGTCAAGACGACAGCTTTTGAACTCTGAAGGCCTCTATTCAAATCCATCTATTTCACAATCTCTTACCCATTCAAAATTGTAAATCCTATTGCAGTACACCCTTTGTCCACAAGATGGACTCACAGACAGTTTAGTACTGTATTACACACGTTGTGTTAATTTTAATTATTAATGTATTCCTTTATTTGCTTTTAGTCAGGCAAACACGGGAAAAAAACAACAGTTATGGTAACAATAGACACTTTTTTCTTTCATGTTATAAGCTAGCAGTTAGTTCTACTGATTTCCTTATAAATCGTTCTTTGCAATAATCCAATCATTGAACTGCAATGCCTGCACAAGACAATTAAGTCCTGGGATTTGAGAGAGAGAGAGAGAGAGAGAGAGAGAGAGAGAGAGAGAGAGAGAGAGAGAGAGAGAGAGAGAGAGAGAGAGAGAGAGAGAGAGAGAGAGAGAGAGAGAGAGAGAGAGAGAGAGAGAGAGAGAGAGAGAGAGAGAGAGAGAAATTTCTTAAAACAGGCTTAGACATGGACTATAATACTATTTATTAAAAAAAAAATATATATATAATAACATACAGTTCCTGCTAATCCCTGGCTTTCATTTCATCTGTTACTTCCTGGGCATTTCACCTCAGCAGTGTCTCCTGGGTGAAAGCATGTCACTATGTATGAATGCATATCAACCAATAGGGAAGCAGCTGGTTGGTTAATGACAGTAAAGAAGCCATTTAAGGGTTGGGGACCCCCAGGTGGAATGACCAAGCAAGTGCAGCATTAACTAAAAGCATGGCTTACAAACAGAGATGTCTTTAACCAAGTGTAGTAACATATATCATGTTTTAAAATAAATATAAAGTGCTGATAGCATTTGGGGGTTAGGTTTATGTGTTAGCTGGAGACGCCCCTGACATGCGCTTCACAGTTAATGCTGAAACACATGGAGTGTAACTCTTGACTCGCACTCTCGTTCTGGATGCGGAATAAACAAGTTCAAGTCTGTTTCCTGCCAAGTACTTCCCTAAAAGATACACACACACGACATAATAACAAGTTTACTGTAACATGTTTCTTTCAGAACTGGACATATATAATAAATGCAAGTACACAAATTATGTAATTAGGGAATAGGTGTGCATGTGTATTTGTCCATCAAGTCTCCGGGGTGCTCCTGGAATGGCAAGTTCTGGCGAAAACCCACCACCAGAAGCACAACTCACAAGCCTGCAGACTAGTCAGTGTATGTTTTGGTGTCACCACAGATTCCATCCAGCCCTGACCATTCACAGTGATACCCATAGCAGGCAGAGAAACAGTACAATATATACAAATATTGCTGTAATATCAATTTAGACCCTGCTGAAGAGAACGTGTGAAAACAAAGACTTTGATTCTTTCTGCTGCAGAGCCCCTGACACCTTCGATAGATCAGGAGATGATCCGTTCACACCGCAAAGGTTTTTCAACAACAGACTAAATTAAATTAATCTCCCAACTTCACACTGCAAAAGACAAGGGACTTATTTTGCAAAGTGTCTCATATGGCTGAGCTTCCAATTCTCTGCCTGCGAGTTCCTAGTCTGATCATTTGATAAATGATATTGGTACTAAATCCAGCCCTGTGCTTTATCTACCTGGAGACCAAATGGGGCAATGCAGCAAGGGCACTACAATGTACTTTCAAGGGCAGCTACAATAGGATGGAGCTGCCATTGGTAGAAACGTAGCATACTGGGAATCAAAATGGTTTAAATAGAGTATACACCGTGGGGTATTGTAGTTCCACAAATGAGGATGACCAGGGGTTGTCTATGGTTTTCCCATAATTGCAACAACCAAAGCACTACACTGTTCATATACTAGCAGGTTTTAACCTAAACTAAACAACTGAATTCAGAAAATGACTTTCTTTAGATCATCTGTTTAGCATTGCAGTGTTATTTAGAACAGTGAGATATGAATGAATGTAAAATCAAAAATGATATTGGGTAATACAAAGCATCTGCTCAGCAGCGTTGACGATGAAAAAGTTGGCCGATGCCAGATCTCTCAACACTTGTTTAAATCAATACTGTGCAATATTTGTTACGCTCCATTATGCTGCTATTGCTGTTGTTATTTGCTGCTGCTTCAGTGTCTTCGGGGGAATGCACTGGGATTAGAACAGTATTTAAAGTTGCAGAAGACTTCAGTCTGCAGTGCTGTCTGTGGACAGACAGACCAAGGAGTCCAGTCATAACAGTTAACTTTGCTCTCTTCTCCTCTGCAGAGGCCCCTAAGGGCCCCAAGCTGATAATGACTCCGACCCGAGCAAAGGTTGGGGACACAGTGCGCATTGTCGTTCAAGGATTCCAGGTAGGATCTGCAGGGATAAGTGTGTTGGGTAATTTTGAAATCTGGAGCCATACTCAGAGTAAGATAAGAATGCATGACTCCAATTTACTGTAGCAACACAGACAATCCAGGATTTCAAGTCAATACGGATTACCTGGGCGCATTTTGTGTGTAATTGACTAGCTAGTTTACAGCTCAAACAGAAAGTTGGCCAGTTTACATTCTCTACAGAGCCATTAAGGCAAATCCTAGAGTCAGAAAGCAGATCGCCTTCACACCAACAAACATATACAACAGGCAAAATAAAACAGTCAAAAAAAGTAATAAATAGTGCAAACCTGTCATGTTACAGCACCCACAATTAAGAAGCATCAGGCCATTCAAATCAAGCACCGCCACACAAAGGGCTCTGTAGCCCATAGACGTACGAATGCTTATCTTTATTTGAGTGGTAGCTCCTGAGTTTCAAACTGACATACTAACACAGAGCAAAGTGACTGGATGCATCTGATTAAGCTATGCATTTATGCAAATCTCTGAATAATCAATAAACCCTTTTAGAAAATTCTGGACTTGAATCATTTTTATATTGATTGTCAATTATATGTTATCCACTGAAGGCCTGGGTTGAAATTCATATGGTCACATTATGTTTTTCTGTCTCCTTCCAAACATAATAGGAGCATATACAGTATGTTTGACACTTCTGAGCCACTTAAACCAACGGAGCTACTCAAACCTCCACACTGTAGACCAGAACTTTCTCAAAACTCTGAGCTACAAACCTTCTATCTTTCACACTGCAGCCCAGCATTTTTTCTAACACCCAAGCTACTCAAACCCACTACCTTCCATACAGCAGCCTAACGCTTTCTCTAACCACTGAGCAACACCGCTTCCCTGCCCCTGCTTTTCTGTCCTCTCTTGCACTTATTGCTCCAGTCACTAGATGTCTAGATGATGCCTGCACCCTTTCTATCCCCTGCCCTGCAGAACAAGGTCTTCCCCGAGCCCCTCTTCACCTGGACGCGGGTCGGAGGTCGTCTGTTGGACGGCAGTGCAGAGCATGATGGGAAGGAGCTGATTTTGGAGCGAGTGCCACCAGAACTGAACGGCTCCATGTACCGATGCACGGCCCAGAATCCTCTAGGCTCCACAGACACCCACACCCGGCTCATTGTCTTCGGTAAGTCTGCGGCTTCTTACCGTTAGAAACCACATGAATGATAAGTGCTTTCCACACTGCAGCCCAACAGTAACCACTAAGCTACTCAAACCCATTGCCTTCTGCACTGCAGCCCAGCACTTTCTCTAACCACTGAGCTACTCAAACCCACTGCCTTCTACACTGCAGATGTACTCCTCAGTAAATACAATATGTCTCCTAGTTGCCTCCTTACCTGCAGTCTCTCAAGATTGAGACAGCACCCGCTGTGAATTCCTGATTACTTCCTCCGGGAAGCCTGGCCCCAGTGCGTCATGTAATGACTGGCACACCAGCAGACACACTTGATAAATCGACAGCAGCATTATTCTGCTTCTGTGACAGTGTGGTTAGAGGCAGGGTCTAAACTGGGGAGCGTAGGGCTGCCCTTGAAACAGAATCAAAGCAATAAAAATGTGCTCAGAAAACACTCCCCATTCGTATGCTATATACTAAACTTTTCAAGTAATAAGCAATAAACAATGCACTTACTACTGTGGTTTAGTTTAAAGTAAGCAACTTTAAAATAAACAGCACCATCTCCCATCATACCCCATCATGTATACTAACTGCTTTCTTCAAATTCCTCATTTCAGAAAACCCAAGCATGATGAAGGGCACAAAGAATCAAAACAGTAAGTTTATCATGTATTTTGCCTCCGTAGTGTTGTCCGTTATTCTAAATGCAATATTTTGTTCACACTTTATTTTAGGGGGCACTGTTTTCGTTCCTGGCAACTACCTTGTTAACGAAAGCTCATTTTGTGTTCGTTGTTGGTAAATATATATATATTAACCTATTCATGAACTAAAGGTTTAATAAAACCTCATTTGCTAACATTACCACAGTACCATCTTTAAAAATCACTTTCAATGTTATGAGTGGTGTTGGTAATCCTGTAAAGACTTAGGGTTTGCTTAACAGTTTTAGCAGGACTTTTTAAATTAGTTCATAAATATACATATTTTTTAAAGCTCTTTATCGATACGGTAACAGTTTACTAGTTAGTGGGCTTAGAGGAGGACATTATATAATGTAATTGACAAACTACTCATTCTGATTGGTGCACTACCGCACAGTTCGGATCGAATTTGGTAACCTGAGTAAGTGTATCATTTTATACTTGCAATAACACACTCCAGGCTGTGCAGGGTTATGCAAAACCACAATTTCCTGGTTGGTTGAATGCATGTGGCTTGAACCACTCCTATAATTCCATTTCCTGTCTTTGGGCCATTTTTGTGAGATAATAAATGGTTCACATTTGTTTACATTTTTTAATGAATGTTTGTTAGCAAATCTGACCTCAACTGTCATCTTGGTAACAACATCTGCCCCCCCAGTGATGATGTAATGGTTGAACATCCCTGTATTGCAATTGTTATGTAAGCACATAATTTTGATTACTGTTAGTTTGCTTATCTTGATGCATGAGAGAAATCTTTGCACAGCTTCCTAAAGACCAATACTCTAAATAGGGACAGTGAACACGTCCAGAGACAGCAACTCATTTAAATGTGTTTTGACTTGATAAATAAAAACAGGGTTGACTTCCTAGAAATTCTCCTTGTTATTGCTCATTACTATCCCCTGCTAAGGATGTAGGATGTGATAGGTGGTGGAGAAGAGATGGGGAGGGTTTAATGAAAAAAATGCATTTAGACCTTCAACACACTCAATCATAAATACTAAAATAAAGTAAATGAAGTACCTTTGTAAAAAAGATATTTTAAAATACATTGTAGGACAGAAAACAATGCTTATTTTGTGTTCACAGAAATGAACATGCTTCTGGGTGGTGCACAGGTGCTGTAGTACTGTATTTAAACATACAATGGCTATTGTGTGATATTTAATAAGATGAGTTTTGGACCATATAGAAAGAACCGGTCAATATATATATATTTTTTTTTTTAAATAACGGCCAAAAAAAAAGGCAGAAATGTGCTTAAACACAGAAAAACACAAACCATAATATTAATCATTACAAATATAATATTTTAAAAGAAGATATTTATTAAACACATTAATCCATTTGAAAATGACAAAGGTTGTTCCTGAGCAAGTTTTTTTAGTGCTTCATTATCATTTTACAGAAAATGCAACATACCTCAAGTAAAACTGACAGAGAGATTCACCACATTTACAGTGATTTCATTTTTGTCATGGAAAAAATAAAGATCTAGATTTACTAAGCTTTTACTAAGTTTGTCACTGAATATATATATATATATATATATATATATATATATATATATATATATATATATATATATATATATATATATATATTTAATCTGCATACAAAAAAAAGATATATTTCAAAACGTGACAAATTATGCAAACATTTCCGTCAATGCAGTCATTGGCATCCATAAAAGTAATGACTAATGTGAAGATCCTTTACTGGCAGATAAAGACGTGCAGAGCGGGGACAGCTGGGCTCAAATCCAGAACTTTAATGATGCGACTGTTTAGTCACCAACTCCAAATAATACGTGAAACTTATTAAAAATTATATTCTTCAATGTATAAATCTAGTCAAATAAAAAAGTCAATTATAATATGAATACTATTGTCTGAAAATACCAAAGAAACTTAATAAATAGCACTATTGAGAGTTTTATAGTTATGAAAGTAAAAATATTGTCTACTCCTGATGTTTTGTGTTATTAACCCCCTTCCAGATGCTGCATCCTTTATGGAAACTCTTGGACTGATGCCAGCTGTGCTGATCCTTACAGTAACTCTGGAGTTTACGTGAGGTGTTCAGACTCCCACAGCACTCCCAGCCTGTCCGTCCAGCTCCAGCATCATCCACCATGAGAGATCCTGACACTTCTCTCTTTTTGTAAAAAAAAAAAGCAAAAAAAACCCACACAGTCAAATCCCTTGTCTTTTTCTTGTCTCACCTCTCTCTGCCTGTCTTTCAATAAACATTAGTTCTGTTTAAAAAATATATATATAAAAAAAATACAGCTGGCAATTCATTTCCCTTGGGTTTAGCACGATAAACAGTTGGGGTCTTGCAGGGGTTCCCAAACGTGTTGACCTGAGGCCCACCTGTTCAGCTGCATTGGGCACTGCGGCCCACTATTAAGTTAAATGACAAATTAAAAAAAAATAATAATCTGTAGCACTGTAAATAAATGTAATCTAAATTGTTTTTTCATTTGAATCTTATTTTTTCTTCATTAGCATTTTATTGTTGCTTTTCGTTATTACATAAAAAATAGAAAGAATGTCATTGCTCCTGCAGCCCACTCAGGACTGAGTCATGGCCCACAGTTTTGGAACCCCTGGTCTAATTCTTTCAGTGTTCCAGGCAAACAGATGCAGTTTATATCTTTTTCATCTTGCTTTTTTTCCTCATTACAATGGTTATAGAAACACTTTAAAAATCTCGAAGTTACGGGGCATACAGAACCATATATAAACATAGTAATAACTCAGTAACTACAAATAGTCCTTGCTTTTGCATGGTAACTACTAGTGGAATAATTGGGTAATTACATGTAAATGGCCTGTGCCGTGATGCTACAATGTAATTAAACCAGGTAACACAATTTTCTTAACCAACTTCATGTCATTAATTACGCAGTACTTAATGTATCACAATTGTACCAGTACAGACTGGTACTCCACGGTGCAAGATTTGTTCAAAATCCTTTATGTTGCTATTAACAGGAACAGTTTAGAGGAAAACCAAAAATAACTCCAAGATTGAATTTACACATAATGATAATAACAATAATTATTGTTGTTGTTACAGAATAATGTTGAACAAAAGAAAACATGTTGAAATAAAAAATAGCCAGCACACTATTGTTCACAATGAAACATGGGTTTAAAGCTATGTAGTCCTGCCAGAGTTTTGGTTGTCTTTTATTATTATTATTATTATTATTATTATTATTATTATTATTATTATTATTATTATTATTATCATAATTCTAAAGGAATTGCAATGTAAGCCTTTCTAGATGCACCGTGCATTATTAGATTACTACTAAAACCCATGGGAATAATTCAGATCCTGGGGCTTAGCAAAAATCAAAAGGAGAGAATGTGGTATTAAAGGTGGCCTTACAATCCTAAATCCCAGTCTACTGGGCCTTGACGCCGGAGGCCTATTGGTGACAAAATATGTGACAAACAGTGCATACATGAGCTTCTGCAAACAAGACAACTTCAGTGCTAACCTGAGCACCCCTTGTCTGCCATTCTGCCCACTGCCTTTCTCATAGACTGTCAATAGAGGTGAATTATTTGTCCACAGGAAAATAGCTTGAGAACATTTCTTTTATTATTCATTATTTTTTTATTAGATTTTTAGATCGGCCAAACATCACCACAGCAACAGTTTAGGAGAACTGGTCAGTTTCTCTGATCCCACGACTAAGCCAATTTCCTATTTACTGCCAGATTGAGAGCAGGAGATGGTGAGCTAACAACCCCTGGAGGACAGCCCTGCAGGTATCCGCTCTGAGCTCACTAGGCACCTGGCCAGTAGCGTCCGCTGTAGTGCAGTGAGGTGACTCAGTGCCGATTGTCCTCCCTGTGGAATCCCTAGCAATGACCACCTTCACAAAGCCAGGATACAAACCTGTATTCCCCTAATTACTGTATATGAATTACCCTGCACACCACATAGTCATGCCTTTACTAGTCATGCCTTACCAGGTGAGCCACTCCAGGAACACAATACCAAACGCATTTTACTCCAAATGTGAAAGGCTACTGAATTATGGGTGTCTCTAAGACTATAAACTGTGCAAATAATAAATTAGTGGCTATCTCTCACGGAAGGACCAACTTTGCATTAATAGCCACCAGAAAAACAGATAAAACAGTGGTAAAGGCACCCTCATTGTCTACTTCAATGTCATAAAGTTTTATCTCAGAAAGTGCTGTAGCTCAGAGGTTGTCATCTCTGGTTATGCAACCTACATCACAAGAAGTGATTAGGCTATAGGAAGAAACATGTTTACTTTTTAATCTAAAAAAAGGTTAGCACTAATACTGGTCAGTCACTGTACCCTTGAAAAGAGGGCAGTACTGGAGCTGTTGGTAATGTATGCAAAATACATGTACATAAAAAACAGGGCGTACTGCAACTATGCAAAGCAGTACATACAAAACAATTAGGGAGGAGTCAAGAGAATGACTCATTTCATAATTAAAAAATAGCAGTTAGAAAAATAATTCACTAGTCTCTAGTGTTTGGGCTCCCACTAGGCATTGTATGAAAAGCATTGTATGTAACAGGAATGATAGGAACTGGGCACTGCCTTGTATGCTAACAACTACAAAACAAAATACGTTTTCTGAAATTTCAAGCAGGTTATTGGTTACACTCGGGTGTACCAGCTGAACTTTGAGAGGATTTTTGAGGCTGCCTTCTGAGTTTTAAAAAGTCCCTAGGATGTGATTGAAATGGTATACAGTGAATCTGAACAAAAGCATGAGCAAAGATAGCTGTGCCATGTCATACCCACACCAAGCTAGAGATAAGCAGTGTTATTTTTTAACATATATTTCTATAGTTGTCTTAATAGGAAAGTCTGGAAAGGGAAACCAGGTACAGATACAGTATATTATTGTGACTCCATACAAGACTGAAAGAGTGGGGGCTTATGATAACATTGATATATATTGTTACATACAGCACACATCTTTCGCATTATCCTCAACTGAAGAGCTTGCTTAAGCTGGCCAGATCACTTTGTCTCCTCATTACTGAAGTCGGATTATTCCATGGACACACAACTGAATTGGAAAGTGGAGATAAACCTCTTTCAGCGCAACGTGTTTAAATCCCTACACCTCGGCTGCTGCGGGTGCTTAGAAGAACATCCAACCTCTTTGGACTAATCCTGAATACGTGGTCTGCTGCTGCTGCACTGTAGCTGGTGAAAATCATCTGCTATTCACACTTGATGGTATGATGTAAACCAAAACCACTTGGTATAATAAAAATCATGGCAATATGCCTGAGACGTAGACTTCACATACACACTACAAATTATAACATTATCCGTACATGCATGCACTGGGTTTCTTTTCAACACAGAAGCACTGATGGGGTTAAACTATATATATATATATATATATATATATAATTTAAACAGGTTTGGATATGCCAAGATCACAGTCCAAGATACAATGGCTGAAGCCCAGGTTGAACCTTGATTTTAGCATGAAGGTAGAGTTCACTGCAGTCTAAAGTTCATAAAACAGGATTAGCTAACTATGCGCTATTGCGCTTGAACTCAATCTTAACACCATTCATTGTCCACTTTTTAGATAAGAATATGAATTTAAAAAATAACTCTGCCTGTGTCACATTCTATTGAGAAATTGTATTGCCATACACACACATTGTTTGTTTGTTTGCTATATTCCTTTCTGTCTGGAACGTGAGCCAGGAATAATTACTCACTGAGACTCAGCAAGTTCCATAGCTGCATTTAGGGGCTTTAAATACCCTTCCAAACCATGTCATCCAGAGCACCACAATCACACTGAACAGAGCATAGCAACCAGCCTTAAACTTGAACTGCTGTATGTGACAGCAGGACTGTGGAGAGAAGACAAGTTTGAAATACAGAGCTATCATATCTCAGCTATCTCAGAGGCACGCTGCTGGAGGGCTGTGGGGCCCTCAGGAACCAGTTAGATGCCCTTACTATTGTGTTCTACCAAAGTGGCCCTTAGGCACCAGTTTTATCAGGTCACCAGTTGGTTAGTTGTTCTAGTTTAGTCCGCTACTCTTTATTTCATCTCTGTAGGCCTTGGTTCAGATTCTGTCTAGGCTCCAATGGGCATCTCAAGCCACATCACAAGACCACTACACAATTTAACGCTTGGCCCAAGACTAAATAGCAAAAAGTGGCCCTCCTGAGCTTCTTGGGGAACCTTATTATAGCCTGGCAGTGCCATCGTCCCTCACGTTTCATGAGCACTAAAAATGCACAAGCAGCAGGGAGACAGGAGCCCTGTTGTGTCAGCCTGTGAATTATTCAGAGCCCTTTGGATCCGCTGACCCATCTCTAGTTACCTACTGAACGAGGAGCAGGTATCAGGTGCCTGTTGGTATCAGGTGCCTGTTGTGAGTTTGAGAGTATCACTGCTTTCCTACTTCTAAATATGCACTGCCTGCTTAACAACGAGCCCCCATGTTACTCAATGGGACAAGATTAAGAAACAGCCAATTATGTGCAATATGAATCCCAACAATAGTAGCAGCTATATTTTCCAAGCAATTTGAATATACAGTAACTGATACTAATTCTATGTAAGCATATCCAATGTAAATGCAGGTTTGTTTAGAATCATGTAGCAACCCAGACACCCACCAGTAAAATCACTGTCCTAGTTAAAACAATGTTATTCTCTATGGAACAGTAATGGAACATTTTTGAAAACTGGTGAGCGTGATTTTGCTTTTTATTTATATTCTCTGCATCATATTGTGAATGCATTGCATTGGATTGGATTGGAGTGAATTCATTGGTTACTTCAATACTCACAGCTGAACATGAAGACGTGTTTAATGGGGCTTCCTAAAATGCTTAATGTGAACTTCGCTTAACATGAATAACACTTAATGTGGCTTAATGTGCATAAAATGAAAACAAATGCCAACACATTTTGCAGTTAACAAGCTTAACACTTCCCAATACTGTTCCAAAATCGGGGTTCTCGTTAACATAAGATAATAATCACTTTAAGCCTACAAACAACCAATTTAATGTGAAGTGCACTTAATGTGAAAAATGCTTAATGCGGCTTGATGTGATTATCTTATGTTAATGAGAACCCCAATTTTGTAACAGTATTGGGATGTGTTAAGCTTGTTAACTGAAAAGTTTATTCAGGATTGGTTTGCATTTATGCAAAATAAGTGTTTTCACATTTAGGGGTAGATGTACTAAACCTGCAAACCAGCTTCAAACGAGTCGGAAGTCTAGGGTGAAATGTACTAAACAAGCGCAATGCTGTTAGCGACTTTTTTGGGAATGCTTTGCAGCAGCAGTTTTTCTTTGCAGTTGTAATTATGGGCATTCCTACATAAATTCTCAAAAAGGGGATGGAGATATTATAATGAGATGTACTAAAGCTGCCGACAATTGCAACACTTACAATTGCATCAATCTGCTAAGAACTTTTATTGTAATTTTTTTCCATAAAGATATTTAATATAATACACACACATACTTTATGTTTGTCTTTCTAAGAACACCACAGTTGAATATGTTTACAGTACAATTCATAGGAAGTCAAAGTTATTGGCGAAACAAAGCAAGATCCTGCAGCAGGTTCACACAAACATTTACACTCGCACACACTAACAAACTCAGGTCTTAACAGAGTCAATACAATCCACCCTGAATTTCAGAACCATCACATATTGTAAATAAATTTGTCACTTCAGTCTGAGCTCCTGTGGTGTAAAACAAAGAAACTGTAATTGGACATTAGCCAAAAACAGGTTTGGTAACTTGACTTATACAAACAAGCAATTGTTAGCTTTACAAGAACATCCGGGTTGGTGAGACAGTCCCCCTCCCTCTTAGTAACCTGGAGCATTGCTCACATGCAGTATTGTAGAGCTGTACTGTACTTGAACTTGCGTGTGAGACTGCCTAAGGCCCAGGCCTTGTGACTTGGCAGCACTTCTGGGATTAGAATAAAAGGAGGCTGTAAATCAATGAGACTTGCTACTGCCCTAGAAACACCTTTCATCACAGTGCAATGACACTTGGAACAACCCGATAAAGAATGCTGTATACAAAGACAATTAACATTATTGCATTCAAAGGTGTTATCAAGTTGTTGTTTTGTTTTTTTCCTTTAGGTTTTCGCTGTTTCATTATTATTGTGCGTTATATTTTATAATGTCCACAACTTTGAGACGCTCATTTTGGCGCTAAGAATATTAATGAGAGAGATTGGGGACTTGGGGAGGATTTTTATATCTGTGGACCAGTATGGAGAAGTTTACAGTGACTCATACAGTGCACTGAAAAAGAAAAATAGTGTCAAATGTTGCAGTACTGCCATGCCAGGATCCCAGTTTCTGTAAGGGATAGAGATCTGCATTGCTTTTACAGTATAGCAATTGATGAGCTTTATTATTATTTTTGTTTTATTATTATTTATTTCTTAGCAGACGCCCTTATCCAGGGCGACTTACAATCGTAAGCAAATACATTTCAAGTATCACAGTATAAGTAATAATACAATTAAGAGCAAGTTAAATACAATTACTTTGGTTCAAGCAAGTACAGGTGTAACAAAATACAATTCGATAATACAGCAGATAACAGTGTCAGTGATAGTTACATCAGGATATGATTAAATACAAAATACTACTTTATTTAATCATAGCTTTACCACATTGCTGCCAGGAGCCCTTTCTCTGTAAAGTATTGCTAATCCCATTTCTTTTACAACATCAACTTAAAATCGTACAGTGCCTTTATATGTTAAGACATTTTGCATAGTATTCAGGGTGGGAAGCAGTAGGTTCAGTATTTAGATAAACTTCCAGGATGCGTTGTGGAAGGTTGTGGATCTGAGTAGCACAATAGAGTTTGTTGGGCTGCAATGTGGAAGGTAATCAGTTTCAGCAGCTCAGTGGTTAGTGAAAGTGCTGGACTGGCAATGTGGAAGGTAGTAGGCTAGATTCAATTGCTAGCAACTAGAGCAGAGGGCTGCCCGCCCTGCTTTGATATGTACACAAACACCAGCCTTAGCATGCCAAAAAAACAAACAAAACAAACACAGCAGCTAGCTCCCACAGTAGGTGGAATGTGACCCACGCTCCGCCTAGGTATGTAAATTGTTAAACAAGTGCTGAGATCCTGCAGGTGTCTGGTTTAGAATGATCCTCCCAGGGGACAGGTGAAGGTCGCTCCTTGAAAGGAAAAACACGCAGAGCAGAGCGGCACAGAGAGAGAGAACGAGTGAGTCAAGTTAACAAGAGGCAGTCTAAGCTGGTTCTCACCCATCTGAACTTAACAATTATTAACTTTTTTTTTTTTTTGAAAATTCCATCCCTCAGAGAATGCCAATAGCTGATCTCCTTGGTGTTCAGTTCGACATGCAACTCCTGGGCAAGCTATCTGTTTCTGTTGTGGCTGTGCTGCTGGTCTCCTGGGCTTACAAGTTCTATAACTCCAGGGCCAGGACAGTATCCCAGGATGAACCCAGGACGCGGAATGCAGTCCCCCCAGGGTCTTGTATCGGATGCAATTCGGATCTCAGGCAACGACAGAAAAGCCTGACCGGCGATGCTGAGAAGGTGGTGGAGAAAAAGGAAAATGAGACCAAGGAGGATTTAAGCACAGCTAAAGATTCAGTGAATGGAAGCTGGTCCATACAGAAGGATACTGCAGTACAGAGCCAGGAGAAAAGAGACGGTGCACTTGAAAAGGACAACAGCCTTTCTATATTACCTGAGATCCAAGACCATGAGCAAGGTAAATCAACACTCAATTCCAGTCCACTGAGTAACAATGGACATGTGATTAATGATGTAATAGAACTGGGCAGTGACCTGGTTGTGGAGAAACCAGGAGTTGAGAAGATGGAGGAGCGTGGGAAGATTTACAACTATGTGGAGTCAGTATCTCATTCCATCTCAGATGACAGCGCCTACCAGTCAAGCTACTCCACTCCTGTCCACCGACGCTACAAGGAATATACGCTACAAGATGCCTGTCTGATGGAGTTGGAGGCCAAGTGGGAAAGGGAAAGGGGAAGGGGAACCAACGGAGGAGGCATCAGCAGTAGTGACCAAATGCCAAGTTTAGCCCAAACTTCAGACTCTGTTTTCCTAGAAGATCCTGAGATCAGCAATGTGGATTCTTTAACACCAGTGCCCTCTCCTAGAGGGAGGCAAGGATCTGGCCTGAACCGAAAGGACAGCATGTTACAGATTGTGGATAATTCAGACCTCCAGATTCCCTTTATTGAACCCAGGGCTTCCACTCCAGTAAACAGTAGTTCTAGGACAGCATCATCAGAAGACTTCTGCTCAAGCCCCATGAGTTCCCTAACAGACTCCAGTTCACTCCTCGAAGGTGGAGAACTCAGTTTAGAGGTGGTAGCCAGAGCTAACTTCTTCCAAATCCCCCTAGATAACATAGGAAGCTCCGAATTGGAGGTCCTCAAATGTAAACTAGACCTGGGTAACTGCCTGCAAGCCCTGAGCTTGGCCAGAAAGCACAAACTAGATGACCTTCAAGATGCAGCTTTCAAAGTAATGTCAGACAACTACTTGCAAGTCTTGAGGGACCCTGAGCTGTATGGCAAGCTGAAAGCGGATGATAGAGAGAAGATCCGGACACAGAGACTGAAAGGAAAGAGGTTCCTAGTGGTGGCTGATATGGATCCTCAGGACAGACTGAGCTACAAATCCCAGTCTGAGACAGAAGAAATTGCAACATCAAGCAGTCTCCACTACTATGATGACTATAAAGATTCCTGGCACCGTTTGGCCAGCCTTCCCAAAGAGGTCATCTCCAAAGGCTGCTCCATGTGCACCATGGATAACTATCTTTTCATTGCAGCTGGTTGTCAAGGAACAGCTTGGGACCTAAAGCCATCCAAACAGGTGTTCTGCTACAACCCAGTGACCGGCATTTGGAAGGAGATCTGTCCTATGAACCAAGCCAGGCCACAGTGCAAGCTGGTCGCATTGCAGGGCTACCTGTATGCAGTGGGGGGTGAGTGCCTTTACACTGTGGAGCGGTACGATCCTCGTGCAGATAGATGGACCTTTGTGGCGCCTTTGCCCAATGACACCTTCGCTGTGGCCCACCACGCCACTGCCTGTAATGGACAGATTTTTGTTTCTGGAGGCACCCTTAGATACACCCTCCTCCGCTACAACCCCAAAACCAATTCCTGGAAGGAGAGCATAATCACGGGATGCAAGGAGAAGACCACTGAGATGGTGGCCGTCAGGAGTTTCATCTACCGCTTTGACATCAACACCACGTTGGGCATCAGTGTCTACCGTTACCATGCCATGGCCAAGCTGTGGTACGAGTGCTGCACCAAACGCCTGCCCTACTCAGCCTCTTTCCAGTGCACCACCATCGACAACATGATTTACTGTGTCAACCGGCAGTTCACCATGAGATTTCTAGCAGATGAGATATCTCCTGATTTTGTTGCTGATGGCTTGAAAGTCCTTCCTACAGCCAAGGGTGTCTTATTTCCATTTGTTTTAGTACTACCTGTGACGAAGACTGTGCAGACCAGAGTCTGAAAAAGGTTGGTTCTATTTTGGGCGGCAGGGAGAGGTGTGGTGGAAGGAGTTGCAACTGCTGTCCTCAAGACACTCAATTAGAACTATACAGAAATCTTTATTAATAATGTTCTATTTTACTCCAATGGCAGATATTTCTGGATTCTTATCTTCTGGTTTTGCACTTCCAAAATTAACTAAAAATGTATTGAAAAATGAAAAAAGTAAACTCTAATGCATTTATTTATTCTTTAATCCAGAAAAAGACTAAAGACCTACTATAGTTTTAATTTCCAAGGGTGTTCAGGCAGCAGATACTCATATTGCAGTTTATTCAAACTGGTGCATAAGCAAAAATGTACTGTACAAGATAAATATGAATACAGAGTTATTATCATATTGCCACTAGGACGAGATGTAAAACAAATACCTTTAATGCAGTTATTGTTGAACCAAAGTTTTGACCCCTTAATGATTAGTGAATTGGCAAATTCTAGGCTAAAGAAATGAACCTGGGACTTTGTCTTTAGTTTCTACAAGTCATCAAGTTTCTTATTTTAGGATGGTGATGTGGGGTTCAACTTTCAAAACAAACCTATGTTCAGAAATCTGGCCTAAAAAGATATTTAATAATATATATTTATTTATAGCAAGAGGCCAGCTACATAGCAAAACAGTCAGACCTGTTATTATTTATGTTAAAACTTTTATCTTATATAAACATTAAAATGCTTTTTACCGTATGTAAAGTGTCACTTGGGAGATCTGTGTGCAAGAACGGAAATTCTGAACTCTATTTTGACTCCTGGTCACTGTGTTTTTTTTTTTTTCAAGTCTCTCAGTCTCTTATCACATGCACACATATCCATATTTTATTTAAGTTGCGTTTGTGTGTAGTTGATGTTCAAATTTCAAATCAGACCAAGAAGGCTGGAAAAGTGAGAGAAGGAGGAATATGAATGAATTAAATGCAATATAGGACTAGTTTTATAATGAATAAAGACTGACTGTCCAAATGTGTATACAACATTTTTGTGCTCTGTTCAGCGATGTGTATTTTTCATATGCATTGCCAAATATATCTTGAAAAACAAAACATTCCTGTTTTAAATATCATAACATGCAAATCTTCTAATAAATCAGATCAGATTTCTTGGTTTGAGTTAAATTTATTTATTATTTGGTTTCTTTTTTTTGGAAAGATATTGAAAATTAGAAACACATATAAAGAAATATTATCTGTTAGTGGGCTCTGTAATTGTCATTAATATTTTTGCTGTTTGTGTGAAGTGTTGTTTTAAAAATAAAAGTCAGTTAGTAGTTAGTGTTCTTTTCTTCTTCGTACATCCGTCAGTATAAATAATTATTGTGATTCCGCACTCCGTTGTAGATTTCAACAAAGATATTGTATTCAATACAGTCAAACAGATGGTTATTCAATTTTCCCTAAGCACAGGTCATAACAGAATCAACCAGACAACACAATGGTGTAGTTAATATAGAGTTAACCTTATGACATCACTTTTTTTTCCTTTAACCCAATCAGAAGAAAACAAGTTTCTTAGTTACAGTTATACAAATCTCTTATCAGCCCTTGAAGTATCTGGTTCTGTCCAGATCCCCTTAAAGGGCTAGCTTTTATGACCCCTCATAAACCAGCTGTATTTTCTAAGCAAAACCTATTTATATCTAGTTTACTATTTGGGAAGATGATTATCAATAGGTTTGTAGCTCTGATACAAAACAGTGGTCTCCCCAAAAGGCAAATATATTTAATGTTAGGGCTGGACATCAAAGGATTTGTTTTTACAACATTGTCCTGTTTGGTCAGTCTTTTGTTCTAAAGACAAAAGCCAGGATACAATCAGCTTCCCAGGTTCTAACCAGAATTCAGGAAAATATGTTAATCAGATCTCTAGTCTCCTTAGACATTTAACTAGAACCTATGCTCAATTTATGAGTTGTATTGTAAGACCTAACAATTATGTAGGTGTTAACATACAAAGAACTTGGTTTCAAATGCCTGTTACATTATCATGCCCTGCTCCTTTATATGCAAAATAACTTAAAGCCCATGGATAATATTCTGTAATATTTACACTTTATTGCAATGTTACAGTGTGTTATATAGCATGACAATAGTCTCTGTCACTGACATCAGATACCCTTACTAAGTGCAAATGATGTGGTCAGAAGGGCCCCGATGGGCCGAACAGCCTCTTCTCATTCCCAGACTGTTCTTATGTTCCTACAAGCCTGGTTCTTATTAAATATCCCCTGAGCATTTATTATAGAGACTATTAGCTGCCAGGTACGAGACCTTTACATATAATTGCCCATAACCGTTGTTTAAAATTCATTCCATGAAAACAAGGTTAGGGTTGAAATAACCAGGACCCTTAATTAGGCATGCAGGAGAGCTTGAGTTACTTATTTTTGGAAATAACCTGCAATGTACGTGTGGAGAGATTTGCCAAGGGCTCTGAAGGTTTCAGAAGCAGCCCTGTGCTGGCTTGCTTGTTTTGCATGTAGCGTGGGAGTGAGAGCTGAATACAGTGGAAGCATTTTGTTACTAATTTCCTCTATGAAAATGTTGAGTAGGAGACTGAAGCGTGTCTTCTGCTGCTGCTGTGTTTGGGATGAATAGCATGGCATTGATATGACAGAATGTGCTGTAGAATATTAGAACTACCAGTAGTCAAGTTCTGCATTAGAGAATCAAATTAATAATGGAGCTGACAGCTTTGTTGCGTGTGTAGCATTTTCATCCATCTACGGTATGCTCTTAAAGGCTGCAACTGTACACGACAACTTCAACTACATCATAATTGGGGAAGTGTATGTTTTTTTTTTTTTTTCTAAATGTCAATTCACAATTACTATATATGATAATATTTCTCCAGAATACAAAGCTATCAACTTCTAATCCAGCTTTCCTGTCCGAAGTAACTCGTGAACACAGGACAGTACTGGAATATACAGGCTTAAGGATACTTAGCTTTTCCAGGAAAAACTTTCAGTGAAGTTGCACTACTTAAACTTTTTATTTTTTAACAAAACATGGAGGTCAAACCAGTCATCTATACAAGTTAAGATTAAAAGGTTTAACCTCACCACTCCAAAATACAAATGAAAAAAGACTGTACTAATTAATTAAAAATAGTATATATTTAGCATATTAAAATATTGGAATAAGTTAGCTAGTTGGTGCAGAGGGCTGATGTACTAGCTTATTCTCTTGCCTGGGGTCCAAACTGTCTATAGAAGTGAATTTATAGTATTTATAGTATACAGTACTTGTTTTATAGTCATTTGTTACATTTCTGAAGAGGTGTTGCTCACTGACGTCATGACTGATTCATTTTCTGTTGTTTTTATACATAGAAAATGTTTCTGGTCATTTTACTGCACAGTAGATTCTCTGTAATCCAAACCCTGCGAGTCCTTATTGACCTATATTTCTAACAATGCTATCATGAAGACATGCATAATGATAGCAGCTATAGAAACTTCAGTGTCATAATTACAGTTACTGCTGTCTCTGTAATATTTAACCAATGGGCTGATTTATAATTACAGATTAAGCTATATTAGATTATATCAGGCACTTTAAGTTTCAAATTCCGATCAGTACTCTGAACAATGTCATGTGCTAACTAGTTTGAATTAGTGGGAGTCTACTGTGAGTCAATACCCTTGTATAAAACTATATATATATATATTACACATACTCTGTTTGACTCATTTCCATACTGTGCACTGTCCACTAGTACACTCCAGAATAAAGAGTTGCACATGTTATTTGAATTCAGTTTTGCCTACAGTGAAATTATTAAAATACTCTTTTGTTAACGCTTGCTGTTCTAATCAAGGAAATCGTGATTACAGATTTGATTACTGACGTTGTTTATTAGATTAACTGTGATATACAAACACTAGCTTTCAAAACCTCTTCTTCCAGGAATAAGTGGACATTGAAGGAAACAGGTGTTATTGTTTACATGCATATCAGAAGAATTGTCAGATTTGTGGATCATTATAATTCTGAAAGTACATTCCATTCCCATGGTAACTGAATGGGATGCTAAAAAGGGACACTACAGCAGCAGCATGGACAATAACTGGAAGCACTTTTCTAGATTTAGCCCATGTCCAATATAGGATTCAATAGACTTGGAAATATTAAGAGCAACAGACAATGCCCTATGGTAAACTTCCATAGTAAATATTTCATTTCTGACCGTCACTTTTAAGACAAATACCCATCTAATAGACCCTTGAAACAACGTAGTCAAAGTGCACAGGATTGTGCGACTCCATCTGTACTGTATCTGAAGCATCATTGAAGATCAAATAAAATCAGTAAACCAGCAAGGTAGTATTCCAAAATGTAGACAGTTAAACAATGGTTCAATAGCAGGCTTCCAGCTGCCCATTGAAGGCCTGTGTGAGTGAAAACCAGGCAGCTTTGAGCTCACCCCACTGTAACAGAGCCATATTCCTGAAACTGGCACACAGTGTTTTGTCAGCTCATGTTACCCTGCCTTGTAATGGAGATAGGAGGAGTGTGTTCTCACAGAACAAAGCTATGCAACAGAGCAGGGCAGGTGAAGCAGTTCCAAAAATATTATTGGAAACCATTAGAATACCTTATTCAAACAGTGGTCTCTGGACTGTTGCACACAACTACTGATACAGTATAGCATTACCAGTGTGTATTCGTACAGGGAAGCACCTTCCAACCAAGCATGTGTTGCGATCCAATCTGACTTGCAACAAAGAGATGCATATTTTACATAACCTATCATTCATGTCAAGGATTTTATTGGTGTAACAAGTAAACAGTAACGTGACTGAGCCATTTTCACAATCAGGTCTACTGCGCTCGCCTATATTAATGAATGATTGGTCTCAATTCATCTCTGTTAATGGCTTTGCAAATTTTTATTCTATTCAACATTGGCATCAAAGTGGGGCTGCAGTTGCCCTACTCAGTGCCCTGTAATGAAACTTTAATGGCACCGACTTATTGTATGAGAGCATACCTGCTTATCCTGCAGCTGCAGAGCCTCTATTTTCAACAGAGGTTCAGTGGATCTCCAGCAGCGTTTGTGATGAACTGTGGAACAGCAGTCAGGTACGTTAAGTTTACATGGATAGCATGGAGCAATATATATAAAATAAATCAGAAATGCTAAACAGAACTATGGAGCGTTAGGTCTAGAATGCCATTGCTTACCAAATGTATGCAAATATAATACATTAAAGGACTCTGCACTAGCTTGCCATCAAGTCCTGGGTTTCAGAACTTCAGGTATATTCTATAAAGTAACAGAAGGCAGGAGTTTGATGGTAAATGCATTGTTCATCCGTTATAGTTGCATAAACAACCCCTACTCATACTAGTCCAGACTGATAGGGATTCAGAGCCTAGCTTCATTGATTAACTGATCAATTAACTAAAAGGTACACAGTGACTGGGTTCAATTAGAACTGTACACATAAATACTTCTGAAATGTACCATAAATGTATTTGATTATACCATATTTCAGACACAATAGTCAGAATGTAATGGGGTTTATAGTAGAAAAATGTTGTGCAAGTCGATTTAGTAATCATGAAAGGCAAGGGGCAATTGCACTGGACAATTACACAATGACTCCATCAAGCACAGCTCTGGCAGACAATGGCTCACAACTGAGCCAAATTGTGTGGTGAGTGACGCATGTCCACAAATAGTAATATATCAAGAGTAGCTTTATATACTGTATATATATATATATATATATATATATATATATATATATATATATATATATATATATATATATATATATATATATATATATAATGTGAATACATAATAATTAATACATAATTAATACATCCCATTATTCATTTTATTTATTTATTTATTTATTATTATTTTTAATTCACCTTTAGCTTCATCTAAAATTATAAAATATTCAACAGTGGTGTTTGAAATAATACTAAAATAAACATTTAAAATTCAATGACAGACATTTCAACCAAAGGTCTTCTGGGATGTTCAGAAACACATCTAGTCTAAATGTTTGTCATGGAATTTTAAAGGTTTATTTTTAGCTTATAATGGATTCATCCATACCACACTAGTGATCTGGTGACAGAATGCAGTAAGAGTTGAATCCAAATGTAATGAATAGATACGTAAGCCACCAGAGATTTATTCAATACCCTTCCCACTGTTAAACCAGAGTTAAATCTGATTAGGAGAGACTGCGTCTTTAAATTTGCATCTTGATGCCACAGAGGTTCTGTCTGGACAGACTTCAATGCAAATCAAACATCCTGGCTGGGTTTGCAAAGCTCTCTAATTTCCATTCAGAAATGGAACTACTGAAAAAGCAGCTGAAAGGCAGGTAGAGGTAGATACAGAGAAAATACATAATAACTGTAAACCCCATAAAACAGTATGGGGAATGGAAAAGAGAGGTATATTTAAATTACATTTAAAGCTGCTTATTCTTTATTGTTAACTGCAGCAATTATATATGTGTAGGAATAATACACAGTCTGGTTATACATTTACTTGAAAAAGGAATCCTGTGTTATTTGGTTTGGACCTCCAAAGTGTTATAGACTAGCAGTGAATGTTTTTTTAAAAGCAGCAATGCAGTGTGGTCCATTGACAAGAAACAACTTCTATTTACCATGTGTGTAAAACCTTAGAAAACAGAACATACAGACGTGCTCAAATTTGTTGGTACCCCTCCACAAAAAACAAAAAATGCACAATTTTCTCTAAAATAACTTGAAACTGACAAAAGTAATTGGCATCCACCATTGTTTATTCCATATTTAATAGAAATCAGACTTTGCTTTTGATTTTTTATTCAACATAATATTGTAAATAAGAAAACAAATGAAAATGTCATGGACAAAAATGATGGGACAGTTAACCTAATATTTTGTTGCACAACCTTTAGAGGCAAGCACTGCAATCAAACGTTTTCTGTAGCTCTCAATGAGACTTCTGCACCTGTTAACAGGTAGTTTGGCCCACTCTTCCTGAGCAAACTGCTCCAGCTGTCTCAGGTTTGATGGGTGCCTTCTCCAGACCTCAAGTTTCAGCTCTTTCCATAGATGTTCGATAGGATTCAGATCAGGACTCATAGAAGGCCACTTCAGAATAGTCCAATGTTTTGTTCTTATCCATTCTTGGGTGCTTTTAGCTGTGTGTTTTGGGTCATTATCCTGTTGGAGGACCCATGACCTGCGACTGAGACAGAGCTTTCTGACACTGGGCAGTACGTTTCGCTCCAGAATGCCTTGATAGTCTTGAGACTTCATTGTGCCCTGCACAGATTCAAGGCACCCTGTGCCAGGCGCAGCAAAGCAGCCCCAAAACATAACCGAGCCTCCTCCATGTTTTCACTGTAGGTATGGTGTTCTTTTCTTTGAAAGCTTCATTTTTTCGTCTGTGAACATAGCATGTGACTTGCCAAAAAGCTCCAGTTTTGACTCATCTGTCCAAAGGACATTCTCCCAGAAGGATTGTGGCTTGTCAATATGCATTTTAGCAAATTCCAGTCTGGCTTTTTTATGTTTTTCTTTCAAAAGTGGAGTCCTCCTGGGTCTTCTTCCATGGAGCCCACTTTCGCTCAAAAAGCGACGGATGGTGCGATCAGAAACTGACGTACCTTCACCTTGGAGTTCAGCTTGTATCTCTTTGGCAGTTATCCTTGGTTCTTTTTCTACCATTCGCACTATCCTTCTGTTCAATCTGGGGTCTATTTTCCTCTTGCGGCCGCGCCCAGGGAGGTTGGCTACAGTTCCATGGACCTTAAACTTCTTAATAATATTTGCAACTGTTGTCACAGGAACATCAAGCTGCTTGGAGATGGTCTTGTAGCCTTTACCTTTACCATGCTCGTCTATTATTTTCTTTCTGATCTCCTCAGACAACTCTCTCCTTTGCTTTCTCTGGTCCATGTTCAGTGTGGTGCACACAATGGTACCAAACAGCACAGTGACTACTTTTCTCCATTTAAATAGGCTGAATGACTGATTACAAGATTGGAGACATGTGTGATACTAATTAAAGAAACTAATTTGTTTGAAATATCTCTATAATCCAATTATTTATTATCTTTTCTAAGGGGTACCAACAAATGTGTCCAGGCCATTTTAGAATATCTTTGTAGAATAAGCAATAATGTATCTCTTTTCACAGCTTCTTTGTTTTATTCTATGACATACCAAAGGCATGCAAGTATACATGATAAAATAGCTTTTAATGTCATCACTTTTCAGGAGGAATGAAGCATTATTTCAATGAGCTGTAAGGGTACGAACAAATTTGAGCACGTCTGTATATATTATACATGTTTATATATGTGCAGCTTTCAAACAACAACACCAGTCTCCCTAGCTATTTCTACCATGCTATCTGAAGAAGGTGGAAGCTGAAACACACACACACAAAGAACACCGCAAAATAAATGGATTACTAAAAATATCCAGCTACCAATTTAAGTCATTTTGTAGGGGGAGGTAATGTGAATGATCTATCAGATTTATCAGATTCTTCCTTTGCATTGTTCCATATCTATGAGATGACACAGAGAGGACCGTGAAAGCTTACAGCTTACGGGGGGGTCACAAAGCTGTAGCTACATCCACTTTACCAGTAGCAAGATGTAATTAATTTGAGAGGCTTGAAAATAAATCTGTACATAAAAGATAATGTTTAACAAGAATGTGATGAATGGAGAAACTATTACTCCCCCCCCCACAGTGCTTTATTACCTCATCAAATAGAGTTTGCATAATACATGCTTCATTGAAATCTAGCTGCTTTATCTAATTGCAATACCGATATTATTTTTTAATGGTGTTATTGTTTGATAGTGCAGAGTGTTAGAATTTGCTACTGGTATAAAAATATGAGTAGGAAAAAAAAAAAAAAAAAAAAAAAAAAAAGGCTCTCACTCGCGTCATAAATTCCAATCTGCTTGTTATTCTATTGCAGGTATTGAGTTCAGATGGTTATTTCATACAGTATTTATCGAGGTAGGAAATTCTGATATGTTTTATACGGTGAGAAAACGCTGCAATTTCTCCTAAGATGTAACCAAGTCATTTTGCTGTATTTCATTAGATTCTCATTATACAGAAACAGCATTTCAAACCGTATTCATGTTAAACTCCCAGGGTCAATTCAACCAATCAGAAAGAGTATTACACAACTCAGTATTTTAATCCTTCCCAAACCACAGGTCCAGTCAGTCACAGCTCTGCGCCAATGTTCCTTTGAACAAACCTACCATTTCCATTACACAACTAAAGCTATCTGTTAAAAAATGACAGCACCTGTCAACCCATGCCCTGGTTAATGTCTTACCCACCACTTGAACACAGCCAATGTTAACTACTGGAGTGTGGACTTTAGTCAGTACAGAGTCTCCTGGTTTAGGAGAAGGGAGACAATTTATGAACACATCTTACCTCCAATCCTGTGGAGGTAGTTGTCTTGAAATAGTAGACCTGTGTGCTTACACTTAAAAAATACCAAATACCAGTGTGTCCACACTTTTACCACCGGGGGGCACTCTCATGAAGGGAATCTGTTGTATGTACATTGGTGTTAACATGCAGCATATTGTATTACCAATTTAAAGGTTTGGGTTTGACACTCCATGCAGGTTAAAAAGAAAATGAAATAGACAACAACAAAAAAGAACATTCACCTTCCATCAATACCAAAACTAATTTAATTCCTCCTACACTTTCATGGGCACTGCATCACACATCATAAGTGCTACAGATTCACAGAAAACTGTTTCCATACACTGCATAATACTGACACCTGGAGGCTGTAAAGCACAAGAACAAAGTCCAATGTAGTATATATACAGTGTGTGTGTATGTTTGTGTCACACAGCAGAACAGTGATCCCCTTTTCTGTTACATATATCTAGTGCTGGCTACTAGAAATAAGGAACAGTCCCTGAACTCGGGAGAAAACACAGTGACTGGGTAATTGCTGTAAGAACTATTCAGTATGGTTGCAAACATCACAAACAAAGTAAAGAAAAAGGAATTTAAGTTACTCTTTAAAACTAGCCCAGAAAATAGATGCACTATAAATGCATAGTGAACACATAGGGAAAAATTAATTTGCCTTGGTAAACTTTTATTGAAAATTGCGCCTCTTTCTCGTAGTAGTACGTTTACCAGGCCTAATAGATTTCAGCACCTGTTACTTTACTGAATAAAAAAGCACAATAGAAGCAGCCCTGGCCGGGCCTCTATGCTGTGAGCTGGGGTGAGGATGCACAGCGGGCTGTATTGGGGTATTCAGGCACCAGGCGGCAGGTCTGGTTTCTGAGATGCAGGTCCTTGTTCACGCTGTTGGGGGTGTGCAGGTGGCTGGAGAACAACCGACAGTGGCGCAGGGAGAAGGCCGAGCTGGGGTGCTGAGTGTACGACGCCCTGTAAAGACTCTCCTGTTCAGTGGGAGAGTGCTGTCTCTTCCACACAGGGACCCGTAACTGAAGGAGCCCGAAATTCGTAGCAGGACCTGAAAGGAATGTGAAATATATGTATTCCTCATTTTATCATTTTCAGTCTGTTTTTGGGACCGAGGGGTGCTTGCATGATTACAGAGTATGAGAGGATGCTCCTAGTATGACCATGAATATTAATAACATATTAAAAAATATTATTAAAAGGCAAAACTTAAAGTGGTTGTAGCAAACAAAATAATTTAATAAATCTTACCTGTTGTGCGTTTCCATTTGCTATATTGGTTTCAAATGTGCAGTTTTCAAAGAAACACATACTATGCTATAGTAATTTTAAAAAGCAGGCATCTGTTGCAAGCCATGCTTTTAGATAGTGCTACACTTTCATGGTCATTTCACCTGAAGAGTAAAACTGTCCCCCACCTCTTCAACACCTTATTTACTGTTACTAACCAACCAGCTGCTTCCTCTAGTGACAGCCAGTCACATGCTTTGACACAGAAGACAGTGCAGAGGTGAAATACCTCAGGAAGTGAAGCGTGACAAACTTCTTGAGAATAATATGGCTCGATGATTTGATGAGGGGTCGGGTTCTCCTTTCAGAAACACAACCAAGTTTCCAAAGAAACAAAGAACTTTCTTTAACTTAGTGTTGGACCAGATGTCAACATTTTAAATATATGCAACACTGATTTCAAAGCTGCACATTTGAACTATGCAGCAAACGGACATGCATGGCAAGCAAGATTTATGGCTGAAATGTTTCTACAGTCACTTGAGACAGGTGAACAGTATAAACTCTTCAGATCTGTTAAAAGAAATTATTTCGGACCAGGGTTCTGCTATGGTAGGGTTAAACTATAGGAAACTAGCCGTAGCGTTTGTCAACTTGATATACCCGTAGTTTCTTATAGTTTATTTTAGGTTATGGATGCTGCACTGTGGTAAATTTGGAGCTGCCTACCCTTTAATGGGTGGTCACTGCGCTCGGGCACCCAGGCCAGGCTGTCGTACTTCCAGGATCGAAGAGGAGGCAGGGCCGGGTTCCTCCCCTGCCGGCAATAAACCTCGTCGTACAGGGAGACCAGGTGATCAGAGTTAGGGGTGTCGTGGTGTGCGAGAAGCACCCTGCTTGGGAGACCCTGGGATTGAAAACGCTTGGGTTAGACAGCATTAAAACAAGAGGAACTGTAAAATGACATAGTAAAATCTGATATATACTGTACATTAATGGTGCTTAAGAGTTATAGAACACTGTGTGGTGTTTATAACAAACACATTACTGCTTCTTTATCCGGTGTTGTACCTATCACAGTGAAATATTTAACAACCTCAATTCATGCATCCATAAATTACCTACTGTACGTGACTGAACAAAAAGGCATAAATCATTCTCAGCAGCATTCACCAGATCCTGTATTGCATCCACATTAATATGGTCTCTCGTGGTCTGATTGAATGGCCAATGCCGGAACAGAAAAACAGCATCAGCATTGTTGCATGAGGGGGCATTGATGAGGATACAAACACAGGATGTGGTGGCTGACGGAAGGCAGTTTCTGCTTCTCTTGATAAAGGCTATTCCCAATAAGCTGTGAAATATGAAATTTGACAATTTAACAAAATGTTTTTGTAACATTTATTGAACAGGTTCCTCTTCATAACCAAATTATGATGAAAAACAATACAATGAATGAATCACAGAAACAATGACTACTGCAGTTACCTTTTTTCTTTTCGTGCATAGGTGGTTTCTTACCAGATTTGTAATTCCAATTTTGCATTTCTGTAGAAAATATTAGTAAATGTGACCTGTTTGTTTACCCCTTGTACACGTTACCACACACACACACACAGAGGTGGAAGGACTGGTGTGTGTACCTCTTCCCTCTTGAGCGCAGATGTCCGCACCACCACATCCCTTGTGGTCTCGCTGTAAGGCCGATAGTCAAGCTGGTTGGTGGTTTTGCCTGTCTGGCCTTTTCTGGTGAACTGAGGGAGACCCAAGAAATAACCCAGTTAGTGTGACTACAATGCCCCTGCCTTTACAAAATATACCATGGAGGTACCATTTGCCCACATTACAGATTATTACTAGTATTCACATTGTACCATGGTACAGTCATGGATTACAGTATCATGATATACCAAAAGTACATGGGTCTAGAAGATGGGAATTTTACCTAATTTACTCTAATGGAACTACTGTATCATAGGAGGTATATTTGCAGAAATGTTGTTTGTCACATTCTTATTTTTTCCATCCATTTTAAGTGTCAGCTTTAAACAAAATCATCTAGGGAGTGCCATTAAATATACATATAAAACATTACATTTTTGGCTGTCACTTGTAAGCAAAATCACTTGTCCTTTTGCAAATGTTACCACTGTGGTACCATTCTGCTAAAGTCTACCATTGTGCACAGTTTATGAAAGGTTACCATGAATCTTTTGCAGCTTATACTATGCATTTACCATTGATTACCCTGGTCTGCCATGTTTACGAATAAGCTTCACCATGCTTGATTTCACATTGCTGTGGTAAACTTTTATAAGGGACATGTGCTTAACCATGACCAATACATTTTTTTACTTCTATGGTTTAATGTATGTAAACCTTACCTGTAGTCTCTCCTCTACCCAGT
The DNA here is from genome assembly GCF_902713425.1 of Acipenser ruthenus. Lineage (NCBI taxonomy): Eukaryota > Metazoa > Chordata > Actinopteri > Acipenseriformes > Acipenseridae > Acipenser > Acipenser ruthenus. The sequence continues at coordinate 5,778,409 of NC_081215.1, forward strand.
TCCCAATAAGAACCTTGTTGGAGTATTTCTCCTCTATTCTCCAGCCAGGCATTGACCACTTCTTGGGGTCACTCTGGGCTCCGGCCATGTCTGACCAGAAGGAGATGATCACTGTTCAGCTCTGAATGGCTGAGGGCTACAAACCTGATGCCCCACCTTCTCCAGAAAACTGACCCAAGTAGCAGGCTGTTCTCTCCAAGTGTAAAATTCTGTTGCCATGGCCACAGTAAACAAACACTCTCTCCAAGCAACAGGAGTTCTGTGTTCTGTTAGGCACCAGGTTAAAACAACCAAACCCCATGAAAAAACAAGTTTCAGTCCTGAAGTCCATTTCTATTTATTCATTGCTATTGATTTTTAGGGTTACCTTTCTGTAAAGTTAATTATTACTCAAAAAATCCAATTACTTTTTTTATTGAAGGTTGTAAAATGACAGTAAAAGTACATGCATTCAATTAACAACATAAACACAATAAAACATTTATTGTTAACCAAAATTATTTTTTTATTTTTACCCATTATGCTTATACACCATTTTAAAATGGAGAAACAACCTCTGAATGATTAATAAAGTAGTAAAAAACAACTTAAAAGCTTGTCAAATTCCTAAAATCAGATTTTGTTTGTTTTTTTTCCCCAGAAAAGTTTTGAAAATATCCAAAATATTATGAAGTCTTTATTGTTCTGTATGAAATGTACTTATGTATTCATTTTGACCTTTGGGACAGTTGTGTTATTATTTTAGAACTCTCAATGCGTTCTGGTACCTTATACAGTACATCTCCCTTCTGACAGGAGATGCAGAACTACAAAAATACAAGAATTAATTGCAATGTAGGTTTAAAAATATTTTAAAATCACACCTTAACTCGGCTAGAAACTCACACTAGTCCTGTACCCAGTCATGGGTTCTGAACTACCCTCAAATACATACAATGCAATTAGACCCTTGTTAAATAATGTGTACCTCCTCTACAGCTGCACACAACTCCTAAAAGTAAACCCACAGACTGTGCTTATTCATGCTGTGATGAGAAGTGCAATCAGTTCAGAGCAGCTCTATCAGGGGCCTGATTGCTAGCACCTCATAATTCCAATAAGATCTCTAAATAAGGGTACTTCTGAAATCCAGGCCTGGGTGCAGGGCTAGTGTAAGTTTCTGACCCTACAACACATGGTCTAATCCAGTTGTGCAGTGCGAGAGCTATTCCATACAATCATACCCTTAATTACTTAACTGAATCAATCATTTAATTGATAACCTCTAAAACCTGACATGGAATAGCCCTTGAGGACTGCAGTTTTCCACCCCAGCCCTAATCAATTACCGCTACTGAAATACACAACCGATAGTATAACAGCAGGATTATGCAGTTTCACTAAATTTTATTATTATTATTATTATTTATTTCATAGCAGACGCCCTTATCCAGGGCGACTTACAATCGTAAGCAAATACATTTCAAGTGTTACAATACAAGTAATACAATAAGAGCAAGATAAATACAATAACTTTTGTTCAAGCAAAGTACAAGTGTGACAGAACACAATTCAATAATACAGCAGATAGTGATACTTACATCAGGAATTATGCTTAAGGGTTTATGCTTAAGGGTTTTCATTTAAAAACAGGCACGCAAAAAAAGGCTTTATTTCCCCACACACACTAATGTTGCATGTCAATCTGCAACTAGGACTGACATGGAATTCATTTAAAATACATCGTGTTCACTTCCACCAACAGCAGACTGAGAGCAAAATTATTTCAACTGGGACTGTGTCCGATCTCCCCAACTCCCGCTGATGGTGAAAGTTACCGAATGAGCGTCCGATGCAAAAGGACAAGATTTGAACCTCCAATTGCAGGGGGGGGGGGAAAAATAACGAAGGCTGTGAATATATTATACCATCAGAGAAATGCTGGAGGTTGGTGAATTAATTCAGCTTGAATGATATTTGCCAAATCATTCTTAGAGGCTCTTATTGCAATGATATAATTTGTGTTTTGACTAGGAGCTGCTCATCCGGTCTAGTTACATGCCAGACATATTTAATGTAGGCTAGATCTTCCAAAGTGTCTCTATATTAGCAAGGACCAGCCCCACTCAGTGCAAAAAACTTAAGGAAACTTGTTTGCAAAGTAGCAAATCACTAGATGGCGCTGGCTCTTACTTCTATAAAGATACTTTAGTTTATCTAGCCTATGTTGCATATAACCATGGCAGGCAACTGCATTTGAGGTCAGGGAAAAACAGATATCTGGCTTTTTTGGGTAAAACCATAATTATGATCCATGTCAAACTCGATCAGTTATTGTAGCGACTATAGAATCCCTGCGCACTGATCAAAGAGTCTTGACAAAGCTGACAATGTGGTCGAGAGCCAGTTTACCGGATGGGTAGGTCAGCCACCCTTTATCAAAGAAACTCACAATCCCGTGGAAACCGTCCTGGACGTGCCACCAAGTGACCGGCACCCCCAAGTCATCCAGACGTTTCTTGAAGAGTATCCCATCATCTCTCAGCACGTCAAACTCACAGGTCAAGATGAAAGTGGGCGGCATTTTACAGAGGACTGTGTCCGAAGCCAGCAGTGGGGACACGCTGGGTTCCAGGGCATCTTTCATTATATCGTAAACCTCTTCGTCATGGGCGGTTACAGCTCTCGGTGTAAAGCCACGAGTTTTGAACTCTGGGGGGAGATTATCCGGACCCAGCCACTTACGGTACTTCAGTTCAAGTTCCACTGGGACGTGACGTCCATCCAGCACGTCCTCCAATAAAGAGGTGTCCCCGTTTAGATAGTGCAGGTAGTAAAATCCCATACGGGTCCTGTACAGCAAAGGCACATACTGGTTCTGCTGGTATGAGGGCAGGTTGAAGTCAGCCATCTGCAGGACAGGGTAGATCAAAATCTGAGCACAGGGCAGAGGCAGGTCGTTCTCCACAAACCGGTGGCAGAGTGCGGCCGACAGGTTTCCCCCTGCACTATCCCCCCCTACAGCTACCTTCCGTGGATCAACGCCATAATCTGCCTCAGCCACCTCCAGGAAGTGAGAGGTGGCTGCCAGGCAGTCATCTAGCTGTGCTGGGTAGCGGTGCTCCGGGGATAGGCGGTACCTGTGGAGCACAGAGAATTAAAAATAATAATTCACACCTACCAATATCTTTAATAACTGATGTGATCTCTTTTAAGACCTGCTGTCTTACCCATCACGACTGAAACTGCTAAAGGCAGCAGGTGTTTCATCCAGTCCTGTACAGCACACAAGATTGCATTCAGCATTACTGTAACTGCAGAAGGTGAAGCCCACTTACCCAACAGAGACCACCACAGTTGCAGACTCCTTGGCGATGTATCTACATAAATCATCATAGGTATCTAATAAAAATAAAGTAAAAATGTTTAAATGATTCAGGCCTATTAACCTTTCTGTCAAATACAAACTTTCTTTGACTTTCCTATTCAAACGTACGGCCACAAATATGCAAATATGTCTGGTGGGACGGCAGCTTGACCACTGGAGTGAGTTTGAGCTACAGCACATGAAGTGGTGAAGTACCAGGAAACAGTAGCAGCAACACCAATGAGAACATTCCTAGTGCTAATAAGTAACTGGAGAGTTAGTGTGTTCTCTCACAGTCCCCGCACCCACAAGCAAATTTAAATGACAGGCTCTCTGGAGAGACCTGCAATTACTCACCAATGCTTCCTAACATCCATCCGCCACCGTGAAAATAGAGCAGTCCCCTGCGGTGGCCAGAGGAGGGCGCTTTGGGCTGGTAGACCCGAACAGGGACCCCAGCAAAGGTCAGGTCTTTGATCAGGAGCTGGGGGGGCACCTTACTTGTGCGCAACAGGGTGTTGCTGACCCAGCGCGTGAAGCCCACCTGGGTACACAGACCCATATTCTGGAAGATCCGGCCCTGAGGTGGGGGCAAGCATATGCAGGTCAATGCATGGAAATGTAATGTTAATGACTTAACTTCAGAGGTTTGTGGTCATTATAAAATTTGCAGTCATTATAAAATTAGTGTCAAGATTTAAAAAATACTAAAATAAACAATGAAAACTACTTCTAGTAGAGACGTTTGTCATTTGAATTTAGTTTGTTTCTTAATTTAGCACTACTCAGGGTTTTGAAGTTATGGATATCAAGACATTTCTGGCCCGTTCTTTCACAGCACTGAGAAGAAATTAGCAGAGTTTTATTTCTCTTAAATACATGTTTGGCCATGGAGTTTGCAATAAAAGACTAATAAAAAAAACAAATACAGATGCAGTCATTTACAGTATTTCCCATCATGCCTGTGCATGATAACCATTCATTTTCAAGTTTCAAACCAAAATTTAGGCACTTTGTTTGCAGACTTGAGAACTGCATTTTTAGAAAAAGCTTATTTTTATTTTATATTCAACGCGATTGGCGTTGCACTTTATAATTCATTGTGGAGGGAAGAATATATATATTCTTCCGATTGTAGAGCTGCATTTGTGCCATACAAAAAATGTGAGAAACATCAGTGTGTATCTGTCTGAGGTTCTTATACAGTTCTCTTAAGATAAGTCATACAGTACAGGGTGGTTCATCAATCCCGTTGAGACTCACTCATATGTGTTTATGGGCTGCTTTGAGCTCCCTACGAGATATTCAGATAGAAACAAGCCCAGCATAAAGCTAATTTGACTCTCGCATGCAGGGCAGGGAGGGAAAGTCTCTCCGCCTGCCTGCCTGAGCCAGTGCCAATATTGACAATCACCTTCACTGAGCACTAGATGTTACACCTCACTCTATTAACATGATGTAAATTACAACAGGGAGGGCTTGAGTGTCACATCTCACATAGTGCAAGATTATTCTACCATGAAAACCTGGCCTGAAGTTGGTTAGGTAGCTTACATATTCACGACAAGTGTCTATTTTCAGTTGTACAGATTTTTACAAAACATTCCTGGGTTCAGAAAAGCTACAAGCTGGCCAATTGTCACACGTAATTTGGCTCACTCATGAATATGATAAATACAGACAAGAAAAACACGACATTCGGAAGGTTAAATAGTTTTAATGGAATGCAAGGTTTGTCTGTTTTAAATGACTAACTTGTCCAACTTTGCACAGTCATTCATACACATTGCCAGGGAACTGACAATGTGAGCTGCTTTTCTAATCCACCCAATATACGCCCTGATAATTACCCTGAAAACTGAGAACACTGGTCTCCACCCATTTTTCTGAATAAACACTGATAAATATACAGGAAATTTTACATATAAAATAAAGTGCCTACTGCAATACACAGGAGTTGCAGCAAGGGGCACTGTTGACCAGTTTAGATAACACCAAAATCAACGCAATTCCTTTAAATTACTATACTACAGCTGAACGTGTCGCATCACCTATAATTTTAGGATTGAGACATAAAAAAAATAAACTACATGAACATAATTTAGTTATTTTATTTAACGTCATGTAATCAAAGAAACTACAAAATAATGTTGCAAGGGTCTACCTGAAGCCATAAAAGCAGTACAGTATTTCATGATAAATTTCGAAACATTACATTTTTCAGTTTGTCCGTTTTTAGTTAAGTATATGGAAAGCTACAAAGCAGTATGTAATTTAATATGTTAACGTAATATAATTCAGCAAGTTTCATTCGACTTTATGAAGCAAAACTTGTTAATTCTGCAGGGTGATGCAACACTCATCGCTGTATAGGTGTTGGAAAATAGGTTCATGCAAAAAAAGACATGGAGTGTGGAACGTAGGGGATATAATGGAGGCACCCAGACGCACATGTCAAACTTACAAAGTTTTACCTTGAGAATGTCTTGGACATATCTTAGCACAATCACCGATAAGCCAATAGCCTTGCGCCATTTACAATAGTGTGAAGTAGCCAGTCATTATCAGCCATGCGGTTTGCTCTTAATCTCAGTGTTTGTTCTCCTGCTCTCAGTAAGCCAACATCAAATGTGCTGCTTAAAAGTACAATATGCAAAATGGGTTTGACCTTGCTTTGGGGATAATGACGCCAGTATCAGCATTATGGGGGCAAAACAAGGGTAAAGTCCTGTGACTGACATAAGCACATGTATTTAAAAGACATGAAACATTATAGTACTGGTCAGGGGGTATAGTTTAAAGAGGACTTCATGCTGGTTGGAGAGTTGGTTCTCAAATCCAATTTAAATCCATTTACTCCAATGAATTATTGTCCAAATGTCTATAGTCCCTAAATGAACGTACTTCCCAAAAGTTGCCGAGTAGGAAGCCAGAAAATATTTGTTCTAATACTAAGCTATAATAAAATAAAAGATACCAGAAATAGAAATCAAGAGATATTGATTTCAACATGGCTTCATACATTAAAAGCAATCCTGAATAGTTCTCCCAATGCCAGCAAAAGAACAGTCACGGTCAGGAGCAGAAGGGACAATATGGGGAATGTAGTGGAGGATCACAAAGCAATAATAAAACACCCTTAGTATAAATCAGACTGAAGTACCAAGAGGACTGGAGGCTCTCAACGCTAACAAATCCCTCGGTGCGGATGGCACGTACCCAAGAGTGCTTAAAGAAACAAGGGAGGTCATGGCCGACCTGACTGGCACATTGCAAATGTAAAACGGGAGAAAACTACACACCCCTCAGCCTCCCCTCCACAACATGCAAAATCATGGTGCTATACAGCAACGGCATCATAGGAGACAGCTAACACAGGATTCAGAAAAGGACACTCCTGCCTGACAAACCTCTTAGACTTCTTCAAAGAAGTCACTGCAACGATGGACTCAAAAAGCCTGGACTTCCAAAAAGCCGTTGACAAAGTGCCACATGAAAGGCTAATCCTCAAACTGTAATCCATGGAAATACAAGGTAGTACACGCAAGTGGATACAAAGCTGAGGGCAAAGCTTTAACTGGAGCAGTGTACTCAGTGGGGAGTCGAATACTGAATGGACCAAGAGAAAGACCTTGGTGTTGGAAAAGATTAATCAGTGTCAGTAACCACAAAGTGCAGGGAAATAGAATTTTTGGGTATATAGCCAAAAGTGTAGAGCACACATCCAAGGAGATTATGAGGAGGTTGTATAATGCACTGGTGAGAATACTGTGTCCCATTCTGGTCACCACAGCAACATGGCCCTGGAGAGAGTCCAAATTAGAGTAACCAGACTAATCCCAGGGCTTAAAGGACTGAGCTAGGATGCAAAGCTGAAAGCACTGAATCTATTCAGCCTGGAACAAAGAAGAATCCAGCAGTGCAGGATTGAAGTCTTTCAAATCTTAAAGGAGTTGACATGGTTAACCCAAACCATTACTTTCTGCTCAGTACAGAAACCAGGACCAAAGAACACAGCTGGAAATGAAGTGGAGACTCAGGACTGAGGGAAGGAGACATTTCTTCATACAGAGTGGTGAATGTATGGAATGGACTTGGATCCTTTAATACAAAATTCATATCAATGTTATTGTATTTATAGAATACCAATGTACACACGTACATAAAAACATGTAATGTGATATTTTACGTAATACTTTGTACGGTGATATTTTTGTAACAATTGTAAATCGCCCTGGATAAGGGCGTCTGCTAAGAAATAAATAAATAAATAAATAAATACTTAAAACCAGTAGAAACATCTGCTGGCAGCAGAACTTTGATACATAAAATCATAATGCTATCGGTTCAAGATCCAAAGTCATATTTTAAAAAAAATAAAATAAAATAAGAAAACCAACATTCAAACCCATCTACAACATCAGCATCGGTGTTTCTTTTTGTCAAGTTTCCAAAATGTTACACAAGTTGCGAACGGGTTGTCTGTTTCGTAGAGTTGAACTAAGTGCTACACAATATACATAGTCCCAACCCAACCGCTAACTTTCAGTTGCATGCACATTGATTATTTTCACACGATTATTTGCATTTAGTGTTACATTGTTGTACAATGTTTATTTTTATAAAACGCAGAACAAACATAAGCCAACCAGTGATTCCGCTAGTCTTTAGGTGATTTTGATTTTATTTTTTTGTTGATGTTTTAAAAAAGCTCACGACGTCTTAACTTCAATTTGTTCTGCAAACCGCATAACAACAAACGAAAAAAAAGTACAGTACTTACCAGGACCGCAATGCCCACCAAGAGTCCGTGAATCAGCCTCAATTTTCCGGGTTGAGCAACCCCTAGAGGTATCTCGGAGTTCGAAAACTCCGCGTATATCAGACCGAAAACTAGTAACATGAACGCAGCAAAAACAGCTGCAAAGCATAGAATTATGATAGCAACGCCGAGCTCCATTGATTCGAACGTGTTGTCCCTCTCACTCAAAACACTCGCGCTCGCTGGCTTGTTTGCTTACTTTGTGCACCAGGTTACAATTTACTCCTTGACCCACTCTCTGCTATTTATTAAGCAGCCGCAGTCAGGCGGTGTTTCGCCCAAGGTTAGGGCAAGGTTAAAAAGTATTGTAAAAGGTGCAGCACTTTGTCCAAAATGTTAGTTAATTACACAAGTGCATCGGCTGGAAACATGTGAGTCTGTGGTAAATAAAATAAAAAAGGTTTTCTGTATATTAAAAACAAAACAAAACAAAAAAAACAAACAACAGGCGCTGTGTATTATTCGTAATTCCCGACTCTTGCCTGCTCAACAGCAATTTGTGTAAGAGACTTTCAGCCGGTTTAGCTCAACCCATCAGTAACATTAATGAGCTGTTACCATATGGGTGCATTGAGCAGATTTTTTGTAGGCTACTGTGTCGTTTTATTACCTGGTTATTTAAAGTGCCTTTTGTAATTTGAGCACAACAACGGTACAATGCAGTAATACTGCACAATGAAACACTTTATCAAACTCTTAGGATTGCGTTTACTTTAAAGAAAACAGAAACATGAATTCAGAAACAAATATAAGAATGTTTGAAGCTGAAATAAAACAGTAATCCGACATCCTGCACTAACACTTCCACCCACTGGAGGGCAGCCAATATTAACTTTTCTATTCTCCGTATGGTGTAAAAGTGGTTTCCATGGTGAATAACCAAGTTATGGAGGCAAACTCGGACTCTCAGTTAAGAAGAGCTTTAAAATGTATGACACGTGTCAGGTGAGGACCAAGTCCAGCATGGAGGTCCTTCACGTGAAAACGTTTGACAACGTGCAATTTTCCAGATGCCCTGTAGGTGGCAGTGTGGTCTAGTGCATGGAACCTTACCATTATTAACACCCCTCCCAGTCCATATATTTTCTAATTTTATATTCTGGTGGTCAAACAAATTATTGCCAATACTCAAATATTGCTTTTCTTTATTTTTTTAATAAGATAATGAGTTCAGGAGCTGCTCCTAAGTTCTAGTTGTCTACCGTACAAATGTGTAATGTTGGCTGGATCAGCCAAATTGTCTTTATATTAAGACTAGAATCCTGTTTTGGACAGCAGTGCTGGCAAGACACAAATGCGATCCAAAGTGGCAGATCACTGGGATGTTTTGCTGGCTCTTACTTATTTGGATGATCTAACCTGTGTTTCATAAACTATAGCACAAAACTAGACATGAAGTGCAGCTCAGGTGAAAGTACCATAACACAGACTTATCAAAAAATAAATAACAGCATTTGTGTAATCGCAACAATATCCACTTAGAGTGGGTGCAAACAACATAAAAAGGTAAGGGAGCAGTAAAATAATAATAATAATAATAATAATAATAATAATAATAATAATAATAATAATAATAATAATAATAATAATTTGAGGCTACTTAAAAAAAAAAAATCTCTGCCATGTGATAAATTTGTGGAACTCATCAGTGTGGGGCCACTAACTGGTTCCTAGGGGCCACGCTGACATGAAACAGCAGTAATAAAACACTAACTGGCCCATACTTGGACACTGAGCCTTTACCGTGTGACTCAAGTTTTGTCCTTTCCACCACAGCTGACAGTAATCCTGTGGAGCGCAAAGCACTACAATGCGCTATTGTGAGACCTGCTTTTAACCTCTCTGAGTCTCTGGCAGGCTTCTTGCGGTTGCACGCAGTTCAGTGGGGATGGAGCCAGAAATCGCAAGCTGGAAACAACTCAAGAGTTTATGGATTTATTTGTCTAAGAGATATTTTTACAGGGTTTATTTCAAGGCCAAACAGAGTCACTCTGGCAATGCTAACAGAGCTGTTTAGCCAGATAGAAAAATCCAGTCAGTCAAGCAAAAAGATAAAGATAAGATTGACGTACACACTGACATACGTGACAGACAGTTAGGCAGGCAGAAAGTTAGATAGACGTCCTTACAGAAATGTCCGCAGCTTTACTAGCAATGGCAGCACAATGGATTCTTTTTGATAGTGCTGCACTTCCTTGGTCATTTCACCTGCAGGGTGAAACAGTCCCTACTCTTTTAATGGTTTCTTTCCTGTCATTAACCAGCTAGCTGCTTCCCCTGTTGACTGAAATGCTTTCAGCCAGTAATATGCTTTGACCAAAAAGACACTGATGTGGCGAAATGGCCTAGGAAGATTTCCAAAGAGTGAGGCAGAGGAACTGAGCACTTTTCAAACCTAGTGTAGAACCAGATATGATATTTGCTAAACATAGTTTTTGTAGCTAATAGACAGGTGAGATTTCTAGAATTCTACTGCTGTCATCCACAATGCGGTTCTCTCAATGGATTTGTGTCAGGGACTACCTCTGTACTGGCCTGGGGAACCTTATAAGTAACGTTTAGCAGGACACAGTGACCTCAGCAGACACTTTGTGGGAAATGGTTTTATCTTGTGAACCGACAAAACAGATAAACTTTGACCTAACACTGAGGATTGAATAGCGTGAAACCAGTTATTGTGATCTTATCAGATGTATAAAACCCCTGCAGGATTCTTTGAGGAGTGGGGGTCTATTCCCATTCAGTAAGCTATGGCATCATTGTTGAGCAGGATTGTTTCATGGAATAACAATGACGTCAATGACCTGACAATGAAATTCTGTAAGATGTGAACGTCGCCGTGGTGACGTGGATCGGCAGTAATTAACCATGGTTAACTAGAAGCCTTTCATTTTTATCTCAAAAGTGTGAATCATCACTTGATTGCATTACCATAGTACCATATCTGTACCAGACAGCCATGTCAGGATCACTGTGTAATATCTGTTCCAAAACCATTGCATTGCCAATGCTGGTTGTGTCTGCTAATGTTTTGCTGTGGTTTATTTGGGGTAATAAAGTGGTATTACACTGGTATCCTAAGCATAGGAGTATGAACAATGCTTACTGAGGCATGGTAAAAGCTGAGGAAGCTGTGCAATTACTTGCATTCTAAAATGGTCACAATACAATATGTATCTCCATTCTTAAGGCGGTTTACGTGACATATGGGGAGAAACCAACTATTAATCACATTTACTCTTGATTCGAGAAACATTTGGTGGACTGTAAGCAGCTATGTGGTGTCAGGTAAAGAATAATAATGATGTTGCTTTGTAGTTTTTAAATACAACCGAGCAGTGGAGGCTTTTTGACGGGAGTGTATTGTCTACAGCGGTGCAGGGCTGGTAATCGGTGGCATCTGGAAAGGCTCAGAGCACCCCTACTGGTGAAAAGAGAAATAGGCGGGTTTTTAACACCCTGTCTGTTCTGCAACTAGAAGGGGGTCTCAACGGGTTCTCCTCCTACCCTGGCTAAACAAATAAACCAAAAAATAAACAAAGACACCGCATTGCGTTGGAGTTACAGTCAAACTGGTTTGAAGGTAGCTGGCGCTAGTTTACAATCTGAGATATGAATTCCACTAGGTTTTACCAAAACGATTGTAAAGAAAACAGCAAAGGCAGCAAGGCAGGTTAAGTAAACAATTACAAGGAAATGTATTTATAAATTAAATTAAATCACATACACACCTGTCTTCTAGTGTTCTAGTGCTTACAGTAGGTTAAAAAAACAGAACAAATGACAAACATACTGTATCATATATATATATATATATATATATATATATATATATATATATATATATATATATATATATATATATATATATATATATATATCTTTGTCCTCAATGGCATTACATTAGTTGTATCATAGTGGCAGTACAAAGGAAGCCAAGGGTGAATGGCAAAATACAATTTGGTTGAATACTTTTAAGACCATTCCATCTGTAATTCGTGCAATCTTTGACACGGAACCACCTTCCAACCGAGCACCCATGTACAACATTTAAATTCTGCCGTCCTGGCCTTTGTATTCTGTATATGTTGAAGTCAATCGGTAGACTTTGCATTTGTGAAAATAATGTTCTTTGTCAGCTGAAATATTATCTCGGGTTGTTTCTTACACAAGCGTAACGATCCAAGCTCCTCAGCAGATTTCCCCTTCAAAAAAGGTGCGATTAAATAGCTAAACTCGCAAAGGTGTCAAGTGTGCGACCCTCCCGCCTTTCTCGCGCAGTTTATGACTTCTGTATTTTAAAAGCCTGGAATGTTCTAGACATAAACAGACTCGTTGCGCAGCCAGGCAAGCAGTCTGCAGGTCGCCCCATTCACAAAAACACAGCGGCACTGACACTAATAAAAGGGAGAAAACGCGTTTCAAAGGGAGCGTTAGAGAGGAAATAAAATGCCCACGCTCCTAAATCAAGTCTGGGCGCATGTTGGTATGATTCTGTCGGCAGATTTAAATACAAGGCAGTGAGACTCTATTGTAGAAAACGTAATTATTTTAGTTTACACATATGATGCCATACCCACTCCAGTTTAGTTTTGCATGATCTGTTCTATTGAAAATATAACCAGTTCGCAATCTGCGAATGTCAGCATTTCTGTCCATTAGACAGTGCAGACGGTTTTACCAATCAAAAAAGCAACGGTTATCTTGGTTCATTTGAGGATATTTAATGCTAAGTTTTTTTGGGGGGTGACAAAAAAAAGTTGAGATAGAACCACTTGTGGTTTCAACCTGCTCAGTGGAACTGTGCCGATATTTCTTAGGGGTGGGGAAACTGAAGGCAAACCCAACCACTCACATACAACACACACAGTAGTGAAATATTCTCAAACACTTAAACTGTCAATCAGGATTAATGGTCTATAAAAACTCCCTGCAGATCCGAGCCTCACAGACACTCTCAGAAAAGGAAAAGAGAGTAGCGAGAAGCGACGTGGTGGTGGTGAATTTCTTCTGAGAAAGCACACTCCAAGCAGCCACTGGTTCCCAGCCTCGCTCCCTTTACTTTGTGGAAACAGCGCAAGAAAGAGACAAAAATAAAAGCGGACGCTTGCTTTAAAAAAAAAAAAAAAACCTGTATAGCCACTTTTCTTTAGTTTTAGTAAGTTTGCCTGCAAGTTTAAGCACGTTTTGTCAGCAGAACTGGCACTAATTATTGAGCTCATTTGTATTTCTGCATTACCACAGCACTGACGAAAACTGAGCTTCCCTGAATTTGACACGGGGCAAAGTTTATGACACACAGGGTCTGTTGGACTGTCAAGCGGAGCAAGCCACATTTTGCAACTGTTTGTTTTCATTCGCTTTTAAACGTTTTAACACCGATTTTATTTTATTTTTGGATTTGTCAATTAAATATCCTGAATAGAAAAGTTTTAAAAGAGGCATACGGTTTACAGAGGAAGCGAAATTAAGCTTCGGGGTGGCAGACTCTTCTTGTGGAACGGAGCTACCAGACGTTTTGCTTGGGGGTCTCAGCAGGCTGTTTTTTGTAGAGTTTCCCCCTCCTGATCGTATTGATATTGTTCACCCGTGGTTAAAGGAAGATGGATTGCAAGTCCCTGGGATCCGCGCTGTTTTTCCCCATTCAGATGGTGTACTTTCTTTTGAAAGCCGCCGTATGCTTGTTTTTCCCGAGCAGACTGAGAGATATGAGCGGGGACGTGGTGCTGATCACCGGCGGGGGAAGAGGCATCGGTCGGCACCTGGCAAGGGAGTTCGCTAAGCAGGGAGCAAAGAAGGTAAAATCCCTATACGAACCCATACACGCCTCGCTTACGTGATTTATCATTCCAGTATAAGTGGGAGTTTCTAGTATGGTTACATTGTAATGCATTGAGCATGCTAATGCTAGGGCAAAACGCACCACATACATCGACACGTTTGTACAGATTTACGTTCATTTGGGGACATTACCTTTTATTTTGTGCATTCGAATAGCCAAATTGGTATTTACACTGGCCGTGGTAAAGTTATTACAATGTTAACCAGTTCGGAAAAATTAGAAGCTAGTTAAACACATTCTGTTACTGACTTTCTAAAGTGATTTCAGCTGTTTTTGAATCAGTGTCTGTATCAGTGTGGTTAAGATTGTTGCATTTTCTGAAGACAGCTTGCAAAATGTTCTAAACTGACACATGGAACTGTATTTATTTATTTATTTATTTGTGGACAGATCACGTACTGCACGAGTGGCTAAGATTCATAACTTCAAAAGCACTCTATGCATTGTAATGGAAAACTAACTCGCGTTGACAAAAACGTTTCGGCTTGTGTTGAAGGCTTTTTTCAAAACGCTTGTCGGCTTGACCTTGTTTCGTTTAGGTTTTATATTATAGTCCAAGTTTAATCCAGCAAATAAATGTGCTATAACATTTTGGAGTATTTACCAACATGTTATACATATTCAAGTTGAAATGTATACATACAAAACAAACAAACAAACAAACATTCTTGTATAGTAATACCGTATGTCACCCCTGTGTGAGAGCTGGGGGGGTTGTGTTCTACCTCAAACTGTCTTTTAAAAATATAACCAAACTGGTATGCCAACAAGGTCTGATTGTGGGGAACTGCACAGATTACCTTTGTGAATACAAATGAACCGGGAAGCTAAAAGTCTATAGCTATTAACATTCAACATGATTTCTGGGATGGTAGTTTTATGATGAGGATTAATTTCACATTGGCCAACCCCAAAATGTCATCTTGGTGTCAGAAAGTGTTCTTGTGGGCTGATCTGTAACACATTATGGGTCTTAGGAGTCTAACCCTGTTGACCTGGATAGCTTGAACACAGCCCTGATTTTTTCAGACAGATCCTTGTTACATGTTAAGACCCCAACAATTTAGGAGTTAACAAGGATTACAGAACTCTTTGTTAATATGGACAGTTGTTTTATCAGTCCACCTAGTTTCATATGTGGGGTGAGCTGCTTTTATGGAAAGCTTCTACGATTATGCTAACAGGTCCTGGTCTTCTATGTAGTACTGTATTGTGGAGTTATGCAGTTATGCTGTGAGTAAGACTAGCCAGGTAGAGAAAAGAGAGCTCCCCAGAAGGAGGAAAGCCAGGGAGAACTTGTCTAGAAAAACCACACGCTCTCTTATCTCTCCTTCCCTTCAGGCTCTTGGACATGCTCTGTTTTGTACGCTTCTTATCTGCATCTGTCAGTGCTGTGTCTTGAAGAGTATGAGACAGGCCCCTGTTCTGGGACGTTTGGCTTATTTTGAATTCTCTAATATCATATCTCCACGGGGCACCCCTTCGTGGCTACTGTGTGCCTGCAGGCTACTGGCATCCTGACCATTTGTAACCATTTTTGGTATTATCATTTTACAAGCATTTAGTGGTTTGGAAACTAATTCTGAAAGCCACACTGCCTCTCAGTCCCTCAGCTCTGACTACTAGGTCACACTGGTTATCTGAGGCCTAATCCCCAGGTCCCACTGCCTCCCAGTCCCTCACCACGAACACTCCTTTCTCCAATTCCTCAGCCACACTGATGCCGATTCCTCAGCTATAACCACTTAGCCACGCATTTGGTTTGGCACACTTGGCTGTTGTATAGTTGTTTACATAAGCATCCATGTTAAGATCCCAATACCTTGGGCAAGTGGTTATTGTGCCAATGGGATTACAGTGATTCTGTACACAATGTTCATGTTGCTCAACATGGGAAGGTCAGCCAAGGGACAAAAAACACTTTTGTTCTGCCTCTCCAGTCTGATTTCTGGACTGTCCACTGATGGTGATAAATGGGATTCTGTTTTCTGTTTCACATTTATATCTAGGCCGTTTTGGTAAGAGGTTTTGGATCGCCTCGGTATACTTTGGACATGCTCAGTCTACCGACACCCCAGTCTGGTGTGTGTGTGGGGATGAGAAGCCAACAATTCGTTTCACATGCATGAGACATTCATTATAACAAAGTATTGAACACAACTGTAGGTCAAGCTACCTGCAATCTTGTCTAAAATAAATGTTCAGTTGTCTATACACTCTACCTTACCCACAATGTTTCTCGAGGTTTGTCCGCCTCCCTCAAAGTTAGGTGTAGAGATATGCACATACAGTATTGATATGAACTGTCACTTAAGTGTTAGTTCCATCATCATTAGGTAGGGTTGCACAGCACACATTCCAGAATGTTTGGTAGCTTTCTTGCTGGGTCAGAATTGCTGGCTGCTGCCTCAACCTCACAAAGCATGCTAACAGGACAAGCATGTACAGCTTTCCTCACCTCTCTCCCTGTCCCTAGGCTAACCAGTGGTGTCCAGGCTTGGCAACACTACTTGCTTATATCATTTACTGCTGGCAGTGCTTGTCAGCTTTAGTTCCCGTTATGAATATTTTGAACTTAGCAAGATTTCCCTCAGAGAAATGAGCTGAACTTTTATACAAAGGCAGCCAATTCTAACATCCTTCTGGAGAGTAGCAACTGTTTTTCTATTTTTTGGGATTTGTCCATTTAAGATACTTTTTTTTAACTGTATAATGATAGCATATGGCAGATTTTATGCATATTATAATACCACAAGGACACACTAACCCACATCTCTCATCTCTAACTACTAAGCCACACCACCTTCCAGTCCATAGCTCTATCCAATAGCCACACTGCTTCCCAGTCACTTTACTCTAACGACTTGGCCAGACTCCTTCCCAGTTCCTCTGCTCAAACCAATAGGCCACACTGCCTCCCAGTCCCTAATCATACCTGTACATTTCATATTAAACATTTATTTCTATTTTTCAAAGTGGTTGTATATTCTATTTTGGTGCAAACTTTGTAGAAAAAGCCTTTTGCAGTCTCAGAACTTTGCTCACACAAATGTTTGTCAACCATCTTTAAGGTTATAGTGAGTTGAATCTGCATCATAAAGTCCAAACCCTTTTAAGAAAAGCTTATGTATACCAACCCTTATTTAGTTAGTTTTAAAGCAGTCTTTTAAAGCAGTTCTAAAGTTGCCCCTTAAGAATTAGTCTCCCCGATAGTCCTAATGGCTGGTAATAGCTCTCAGCGATTTCTGTGCTGCATGACAATACAGCTGAACTGTGGAACCCAGAGGTGAACCACTTCGTTCATTCCCCCATTGAGAATGCACCGACCCACCCAGCCCAGCCCCCTGCCTGGTCTACAGTGTTCCAGATCTGTGAAAAATCAAACCCACACAAACACAGGTGTTTCCTTGGCAAGCTTTCACGCCTCAACAATGCACAACAATGAGCCGATGACAAGCTATGAGCCATCCTTTGTGGACACACAATGGAGTGTGGCTTTTTCACCTTTGGAGTTTCCGCTTACATCCCTGGGACATGTCATTGAAAGGTAGAAAAGGCAAAGGATTGCATTTACATTTCAAATTCCTCCTATACTATTTTGTAAAAAGGTGCCTACAATAGCTGTTAAGGAACAGTGCCAATAATACCGGCACTGGCTAGCGAATTCATTAGAAGTCTAGAGCATTTGCAGCTGGGGTCCAGAGAGGCAACACTTTTAATGTGTGTGAGAATTCATTACCTGTTATCTGAGAACCAATAAAAGAACAAGGGTCTATAAAATGCGTCTACAATTGACGTCCAAAAATGAAAGTCACTATGGAAGTTGCTTTATCTTTAATGGTACCATAATGGGGGATATTTACACAAATTAACTTTTGCCACATTCTTGTTTGTTCCATGCCCGATGTGTGTTAAATTCTATGTAAGCTCACTTGTGCAGTTTTTCTGTTTTTAAGGCACTTTTTCCTACATCACATCAATTTCTTTTTAATGCGAGTGTCATCTTTTAAACAATTATCTTTTAATATGCATCACATCTCATAATGTTAAGCAACATACTGAGGCCTGAAGATGTGTAAAGATGGAACTCGCATTAAAAAGTATGCAAAAATTACCTTAAAATAAGTACAATTGCACAAGTGGGTGTAAATATGATTCGATACACATGGGGGGGAAAAATACTAATGCGGCAATAGATCTGCAAATGTACCTCTATGGTAGTTCCATGAAACTAAATGTAATGGCCCTCACTTGCAGGAACAATCCCATCTTGGAGAGTCTTGTCCTTTAAGAAGAATGTCAAAGTCCATCATATTGTTCAGTGTAAGCACTTCAAGGGCTTTGAACTTGAGAGGACTAATGCTAAGAGGGAATCGGTGTGTCCCAGCTGCTCTGCTTCTGTAACTGGGAAGTTTTTAACATTCCTGGCATAGCTGCTACAGCACTTAGGCTGTGCTTATTGCACTGGAAAGCTATGGAAGTTTCAATAATATACTTTAAGTTTTCTAAGTGTTTTCTACTTAAGTCGATAAATACAGAAATTAATTGTGGTTGACCAAATATACATATTATATTAACTGTAGTCCAACTTTGAACATTCAGTTGTTCAGCAGCACTAAAAAGAAAAGTAGTATTAATATTACCACTATAATATCAGACCAAAGCACATGTCAATAGAAGAAGATTTAAAATGACTTCTTAAGCAAAAACCAAGAGGGGCACTGGCACCTTGCAGCTCATTTACAGAACTGAGTTCAACCGCGGGTCAGCCAGTTAATCCTAATGATGTCATTACATCTGTTTACTTCTTCCACAAAGGAAGTGCAGCAACAAAGGCTGCAGCTAACCACAGGCCGCAGGTAGTAGTGTTTGTATATAGAAGGGTGGAGGAGGTCAAGAGACTGGGCCTGTTTACTGTAGACTGAACCCTCAGGGAGGCTAATAAACCACCAGGTTACTTACACAATATTAGCACAATGCATAGTATCGGAAGGCCCTACACAATACATTTTGATTGTTATTATTATGAACTAACGTGTCTGGTGGCAGCATTGAATTCCTGAACTTTGGTACCGCGCTCATACAGTTTACAGTACTTTATGGATGAAATGACACATTGACATTTTATATCGAAAAACAACATGATATATTGAAATGTGACAAAAGCAACCCATACTCCCCCTATCTTTTATTTAACAATATCGTTTATCATTAACAATCATTACAAAAAAAAAACTAGCCCGTCAAAACCATACATCTTGTCTTAACAGTAATACCTAAAGTCAATATACAAATGTTTCAGCATATTGTCTGTAGTTTCTTGCTGTACGATTGAGTAGATGCAAGTTTTATGATATATTGTATTCACCCTGTTATCTACAGCCTGAGAGTTCAGTTTAGGTGAGTCTTTTATTTATAGCCCTCTGATAAAGGCCTTAGTTCAGTACCCATTCCATGAAGTGGCCTTTGAAGTCAATGTATAAAGACTTGTATATCGATACAGTATAAAGCGTCTGTGTTACGCCCAGCCCCTGTGTCTTGGACTGACTCTCTGGTGCCATGCCTAATACAGCAGCTTTGATCCCAGTAGTAACAAGTGCCTGGGTCTGGGTCACCAGTGCCTTGAGTAGGAAGCTAGTTTATATAAATTGCTGTGTGAGGGAGGGGGGCGGAGGCATCATGCAGCTCCCAGCTGGGTCTTGCCCTTTGCGTGACCCCGTTGTCTCAGTGCTAATGGGACAGAGGCAGGCGGCTGCTTCCTGAACTCCCAGTGCCCTCGCAGGGGCCCGCCTCCCCACGAGAGGGAGAAGGAACGAGACCAATAGCGGAGACATTTAAACAGTGTGTCCCTGTCAGGGGGAAAGTTTAACTGTCCCAGTCTGTAAAGAACCTCTATTATCTATTTTTGTCACCCCTTGTATGTGTATTGTACTGTATAGTTGGCAGATAATACACTGGGAGAGAAGACCTGTCCCTGAACAGGCTTGACTATTTTGTACTTTTGCATCTTGCAAATAAACCGTTTAATTAAAAAATGCACTATATTTGTGGTGACTTGAGATAGCTGGACAAGCGAGGGGTTACTCCCAGAAGAATCTTCCAAGTTTCAATGAGGACAACGAGATAATAGAATAGAAAGGCATTTTAAAACTCTAAAATGCATCCATAACATTAAACGACCCAAACACTGTGTGCAGTACGACACAAAATACAGTAAGTGTATAACATTCTATTTAAAAATGATCTAGGCTGTCTTATAAAAAGTGCCTCATTGAACTGAAGCCTTTGTTTCTTAATTCTTGGTATCCAGTTACAGCTAAGTATCAAAAAAAAGTTTCACCAGCAGGCGAGTATCACACGTGTAACACACTATGTGAACACAGCTGCTTGCAGAATTCAGCGCTCTGTTTGGGCAAAGAAGCAATCGGATCTTCAGAGGATTCTGAGGTTATATTAAAATCATGGCCCGTTCAAACAGCTTGGTAAAATGCTGAGTTGTATGCAACAGCTGTAAAATAATATTACAGGTGTGAGATATAATCTTCAAAGGAAAACTGTTGCAACCAAGCCGTACAGAGTTACGCGAAAAAGCTGGATCTTTTTAAACGCGGTGAAAACAAATTGCTGAGCCGTGTAAACTGTAAATGACAGCTGTAAAATTATACCACCAGAGCACTGCATTGTGTAGGGACTTTTTCATTGGAAGCTGTGCCAGGTTTATTAATAATAATAATAATAATAATAATAATAATAATAATAATAATAATTATTATTATTATTATTAACAGCCCACATTTGGCCAACTTGACTATTTGTGAGTTAAAAGTGTTCTAGACTACACTAAAAAGCAGTGGATGGTTCAATTTAAGAAGTATTTTTCCCAGTTCAGGGAATAGAACAGGTGGCTCCAGGGGCAGTGCACTGACTACCACTCGATACACTGAAAGCAAGTGCGGATAGCTGTTGTTTGCAAGCCTTCCTGTTTTGATGGATGCGTTCCACGCTGCTTCCCCTCCCCTAAACTGGATCACTTTCCAGTGGAGTGCCTGTGGAAAGATAAGCCGCATGCCCCTGGAAACTGGCCAAGCCCTGAGCTGCCCCTCGGCTGCACTCACCACACGCACTGTTTGAAACTCCCTGACCAGAAAATTGCTGGATTCATCAAGCCAGCGAGCCATGTAATCTCTTTGAGAGTGTGTGTGAGTTGGGGAGGAGAGGGTGGGGGGTTCAGCACTGTCGTTACCTCTGTGTGACCCCTGTGATTGACAGGCCCCAGCGCCAATCACTGCATCATTAGTAATCGTTCGGTTTAGAACAGTATCTCCAGTCACAGGCCACTATTTGGTTTTTTACAGCTCCCCAGTCCAATTTCTCATAGGTTATATGAAGCCTGTATCTTAGTCAGTTTGCAATTTGCACATTTTCTCTTTAAACTAGGGGAAAAATATTTTATTTAAGCCTCTAAAAATCTGACGAGCTGCTAACATCTTTTTGACAGTCATGCCCAGTTTTAGAAAGTTGCTGATAAATTGCTGAAACACTTTTAATATGGTTTCCTGAATATAAAGCAGCCTTTTGGCCCAGTTCCCAAGAACTGGAACTTCCTAACTTTCACTGTGATGAGAATGGTTAATGAACATTTCTATAGGCTTTTATGAAGACTGAAGAATTGTTCCAAAAATTCAAATACACATTAATACATGGTGGTGTAGAGCTAAAAACATGACCAAATTGGATTGCAGGGAGGAAACATGATGGAACAAGTTTTCTATAATTTATTTTTGTTCCAGTAGTTCAACCATAGCTTCAACCCCAGTCATTCATTCTGGGGTAAACTAAGACTTAAGAATGTCTTAAGTGTAAGACTTAATGTCTCACGCGTAAAACTCACTAAGGCACTAGCTGAAACGTTTGTCTGTTTGTTTCACCGAATTGTAAAGCAGGCTTATAACTTGGCTGGCTAGTCTTATTAAATATAGAACACAATGCTCTATACCACTTGATAGTATGCTGAGGGGCCTTATCCCAAAGGATAGGGTTCTGTCATGTGGAGATATGATATCAGGCTCAGTGGGTGTGTTCTCAGATACAGCACACATAACTCAGAAACAATCATTAGTTTTGGGTCAACCTGCCCTGACGCTGCCAACGATTATCTCATACAGTACATTTCTCTTCTGTCCAACCTGAAGTTATTTTACCCATAGAAAAGTTTACCTTATACTACCCTTACCAAAATATCTTAACTGGAAGTGTTGTGGCACTACAATGTTGATACAGCTCTTCTGTATGACAGTGTTTCATAATAGTTTCCTCATGAAATTTCTCAAAGTTTTCTGTAAGGGCGTACACTTACCATGCTTTACAAGGCCACAGTAAACCACTGTAAACTTTTAAAAGGAGATACTGTATACTGTGTGTAGCAGTAGTTTTCTACTGCAGCTATAATTTACAGCATGTTTTAACCCCCTGTGCACACTATAGCGAGAACCAAGTAGTCACGGCACAGCGCAGGGTTTGGATTACCAGATAGTTATGTATGAGCCTGCCAGCCTGCCTGCCTGCCTGCCCGTTCCCTGAACTCTGACTGACTTCAACACTTCACTCTGTGTGTGTGTGTGTGTGGGTGGGAGGGGAAATGTAAGGCAATTTCTTAAAGCGACAGGGTAGATTTTCAAGAGTCCCAAAACAACGTGATTAAACCTGGAAAGCCATTAAGTTGTTTACTACATATTTATAGTAATTTATGAGACCATGAAACAAGAACCCCTTTTCAAACGCATGTAAGGCAAGTTAAAGCGAGCAGCTGAAACTGAGAAGGATCCAAACCAGGAGCAGTTTCATGGAGTTTAATGTTAAAAGAACCATGATGATTTAACACAATGCTGACCTCTGCCTTGCTTTCAGCTGATCCTGTGGGGCCGCACAGAGAAGTGTCTAAAGGAAACCTGCGAGGAGATCAAGCTCATGGGAACCGAGTGCCACTACTTTCTGTGTGATGTGGGCAACCGGGAGGAAGTGTACCAGCAGGCCAAGGTGGTGCGAGAGAGGGTAGGTACAGCCACACCGGAAAGCAGAGCTCCATACATAGAGAAAGGGGGGAGTGGTTACATAAAAGACTAATATATGCATTTAGTAAATCCTACCTTGACTACACCAGCCAGTAGGACCCAGGATTGATTCTGATCTGGGAATCTCAGCCTACCTCCAGCCTATCCTTTCCTTAAAACCATTTTTGCAACAGTTTCACCTCTCAAGACCTTAAGGGAAATACAAAACCTCCACACAATTCGGCACAATTTAAATGTAAGGTTTATCAAAAACCTTTAACACCTGAGGTGTGTGTACAATGTACTCCAGTAGAGAAGTAAGTCTAAGTTCAACCAATGAAATAGGGATTTTTTTGTTGCTAGGTGGGTGATGTCACCATCCTGGTGAACAATGCTGCAGTGGTTCATGGGAAGTCTCTAATGGACAGCGATGACGACGCCCTCTTAAAATCTCAGCATATCAACACGCTCGGACAGTTCTGGGTACGTACCACAGAGGGATATTGTTGTTGTTGTTGTTGTTGTTATTAATAGTAAAACACTAGTTTCATTAGTGTAACAATGACTCAAATGCCAGGCTATATATACTGTAACTGAAATGTCATGGAGAAGCCTCGCTGTAACCACCTCCTTCTCTCCACAGACCACCAAAGCGTTCCTGCCGCGAATGCTGGAGCTGCAGAACGGCCACGTGGTGTGTATCAACTCGGTGTTGTCTCAGTCCTCGATCCCGGGAGCCATTGATTACTGCACCTCTAAGGCCTCCTCCTTTGCCTTCATGGAGAGCCTGACCCTGGGGCTGCTGGACTGCCCTGGCGTGGGCACCACCACCGTGCTGCCCTTCCACACCAACACAGAGATGTTCCAAGGAATGAGAGTCAGGTAAGCACTCTTTTCAGCATTGCTGGGGTTCTCACCTGTCTTGGCATTCTTTCTTTTAACTCGTGTTCTTGCCAAGAGAATTCGAGGAGCCTCTGTTGGACCAGCTATCTAAGGCACACTTGATTAAAATGTTTTTAAATAAAGACATTTGGCATGGCTCAAGTATATTTCAAACTGTCAATAATTCTCCTATCACAAATCACTAATAATCGTTTCAGAAACAGAATTAACTGGTTCATGTCTCCAGGTTCCCTAACCTGTTCCCTCCTCTGAAACCGGAGACAGTGGCCAGGCGGACAGTGGAAGCTGTCCAAAAAAACACAGCCTTGCTCTACCTGCCCTGGACAATGCACGCGCTCGTCATCCTCAAAAGGTAAACTGTCCCAGAATAACACCAATCCAGTTACTCTCCAAATATAAAGCAGTGTTGACACCCTCCTATCAATTCCTTGCTTTAATTTCCATTAATATGCTCAACACTAGTAGTGTTTAGTTAAGTCATTTTCAGTTAAGAAATACAGTGGAATCATCTGAATTTTAAATTATGAACTTGCGTTGAGCAGAAATTTCATGCATAATAATGCGTACAAATCCAGATTTCGAAAGTGGTAATAGTATCAAAGTGAATAACAGCATTTTGCAGGAGCACCACTGTATATAGGACTTTGGTAAATTAAATTAGGTCTTATTTAGACATATTTCTGTCACGTTCATTCTCTTTATTCTAACTTGACTGTTTCATGTGAAATGTGGTCAGATAAAACTAGCAATAAACAACTTGGGTGCTGGGAGCAAAGTTCATCTCTCATAATGGAATCAGGGTCTTGTTTTTTTCTCTTCTCTTTATAGCTTCATGCCACAGCAAGCACTTGAAGAAATCCACAAGTTCTCGGGAAGCTACACATGCATGAACACCTTTAAAGGACGGACATAGAAGATTAAGCCAGACAGACCGACAGACAACCAGATAAACGCTGAAAAATCTGACATTACAATGTGTGCTCTGCCTTAAATCAAGCTAGCTGAACGCCCCTGGAAACGGCGGACATCTTGGATGTTACTGAACAGCAGAACATAAAAATGTTGCGAACAAGGAGAGGCTGTTCGGCCTATCATGGTTTGTTCCTTGCTAGCACACATTCAGCCCCAGAGTACAATCACATATTTTTTTATTATTATTCTCTGGGTTTTATTCATGCTGCGTAACTTCTGTTTTGAGATTGATTTTCCTCAACTTCCATTTGTACCCTCGAGTCCTGCTATTTTGCTCAAAAAGTAACATACTGAACATTT
Source organism: Acipenser ruthenus (assembly GCF_902713425.1). Lineage (NCBI taxonomy): Eukaryota > Metazoa > Chordata > Actinopteri > Acipenseriformes > Acipenseridae > Acipenser > Acipenser ruthenus. The sequence goes on from NC_081215.1 coordinate 5,803,644, forward strand.
GACCTGATGGGTTAACTTTTGGAGGGAAAACAAAACACTTCCAGGTCATCTCCATGGAAACCAATATCTGACTGAACTGCTTCCCTCAGCCACTATCTGCATAGGTATAATATTGGACTTTAGTGAGAACAATTGTGTTTAAGGGTTTTTTTATTCCTTTAAAATTTGCTGTAATTTGTTTCTTTAGGCATGGTGTTGCCATGGTTTTCAGTTACATACATCATATATATGTTTGAAATTAACTACAACAGTTAATTAAATCATTTTATGTATATTAAATAATAATAATAATAAAAATGGTTTAAAATAAAAAACATCTTGCCTGTTGAAGTTCCCAAGTTTCATGAAACATGAAGCAAACACAGACCACTTGTACTCTAATAGCCATTTGAGAATACAAAAACATTTGAGTTACAAACAATAAGAAGTTTATGGGAGCTAATGGTTGAATTTGACAAACTCACAAGCATTAACAAGTTCTGTTGACATTCCCTCAGCCAAAAAACTCCAGTCCCCCCTTAGCTAAGTGTGCTGAGGTTTTGGTAAAGACCATTAATTAGCCACTTCAGCTGCAGAATGGAAATAATCAAATTAGGTATTGAAAACAAAAGCTGAAGTCGGCTTTATTTTGCCTCTGCTGTGTTTCTGCCAATTCAGAGAGAAAAGACGAGGCGCCACGAACTCATAAAGTCTTGTTTAGATAAAAGATTACAGACAGCTGTGCCTCTGCTGTTCCAATAACTAAGTCATTATTTGGCAATGAAGAGGCCAAGCGAAATGGTTAGAAAAAAGAAAACAAAAGTGGTGGATTGTGTGCAGATGAAAGGTAAGGGACAATGGAACTAGCTGCAGTCAGACACAGAGCTGGCATGCAGGCTCCATTTCCACAGCCCAGTGTTGCCGTTCTCTGGTTCCGCACCATGTTTTTTTTTTTTTAATATATAGAGTGCCCAATTACTGTACCCACGTTGTTTTTTCCTCCAATCTAGAATGTCCAATTACGTTCCCTCACCGCAGCAATTCCTCACACAGCTCAGGAGAATTGAAGGTTCAGTGGGGCACCTTCCAATCCCACGACCGTCAGTTTCCTCTTCTACACCCAGGAACTCCAGAGCAGATGTCAGCAAGCTACCGGCCTCTGGAGGCCAAAGGCCAGCCCTGCAGGTGTCCGCCTAATCTCACCAGGCACCGGGCCAGCAAGCTCCGCTGCAGCACAATGAGAAGAAACAGTTCCTGATGGTTTTGCCTCCCTAAGCCAATAAAATGCTCCCTGTGGAATCCCCAGTGAAGCCTGGCATCTTCGCACAGCCAGGGCGCTCCCCTGACTCTGACTCTCTGCACACCACTTTGTTGTGCTTTTAGCAGGTGAGCCACTTGGGGCATATATGTATACACTCCACAGCAGGTATTTTATGTCCAAAAGAAAATCTGACAGGACAACTCTGTTAAACGAGTGAAAACAACGAAGATAAACTACGCGACTGCAAGAATGAAATGTAATTAGGAAGTGATGAGCAATTAATATAATTTGCCACGTCTGTTTAAATACAAATTAAGCAAAACAGAATCAGGCTCAGTCAAGACATGAAGGTAAAAACAAGTGGCATTGTTTTGTAATTAACAGCTTTTTCTGAGTTTAATTAGGAAAAAGAAAAGGCTCAAAATAAGACATGAAAACTTCAAGACCTAAATATAATTATATACATTATATATTTATATTGAGTTTGAAATAAAGTTGTGCAGTGACTTACACTGTAATTATGTTCAAAGAAGTGCTGTTGACTGCTCTGTTTTTTAATTAGTTCTCTCCATTTTTGTGTTTATATTTTTATTACATGTATTTGTGCAGATTTTGTCAAAGTAGCACCAAATTTATCAGATTAAAAATGATATGTTTGTGCTCCCCTCTTGAAAAAAAATAAATAAATAAAAAATAATGATGAAATCGGAGATGGCTACAACGTGTGTGTCACATTGTGTGTAAACTGTTGGTCTTTCTAAAAGATCAAACTAAATCTAATTATGGAATACCAAAGTGGACTGAAGAAGGAATGAATTAGCTTCTGTTCACATATACAGGGAACACTGTTACAGATCACTCTTGATATCACAAAGCCTAAGGGAGAAAATTATTAACTCCTTAAATCCATGCCACATGCAGTTGACTTATCTAATCAAAAGCAAGACAATGTAATCTGTATTTTTCTCTACAAATTTCTAGTGAATTTAGAGATGAAAGGCGACGGACAACTTGCTTCAGCGAGGGGAACTTGATTAAAGTCTTAAAAATCTTAAAAGGAGTTTATGAAGTTTACCAATACTTTAAACTCAGCACAGAAACAAGGACCAGATGACACAGTTGGAAATAAAGTGGAGACAGACTTCGGACTGAGAGTACAAGACATTTTGAGAGAGTATGGAATAGGTTACCAAGCCACATTGTTGGTTCTGAATCATTGGCATCATTTAAGACCACTCTTTTGGTATCAATCTTCTTGGAATTGGACAAGCACTGATGGGCCAAATGGCCTCCTCTTGTTGGTGAATTTACTTTTCATGTTCTTTCTCTCACAGCTTTGCAAGTGAGAGCACACCTCAATCAGCACCTGAACACCCGCTGCCTGCCATTCAGTCTTGGGCCTCTCTCAAGCACAGACTTGACAGTTGTGTTGAATTTTGTAGTGGTTTATACAGATTAATACTGGGAACTACAATATCCCTATACATTACCCATGCATATACTACAGATTATACTATAGATTTCCCATATTTGCCACACCTCACTGTAGAACACAGATAACGTTTAAGCAGACTGCAGAAAGACACAGCTCAAGTATGTTCATGTTCATTAAACATGCGTCATGCTTAAACACAACTTCAATTTCACTTCTACCAAAGACTACCCAGTAGTCTTTTTCAACCCTATTGAAAGCCTTGAACAGGATAATGTGTAAACAAGAGTCATATTAGGGAGCTCAATGAGGCAAATATGGCTCAAGACCCATCCATTGGAGAACCACTGTACTGTATACTGCAGCATACAACGGAAAGCAGAAGAATATTATGTAACCTTTTTCAAGGGACCATTTGTATTCTCCTGTTAGGGTACACAGAGCGTGTCTAAAATTGACATTGCTGGGGAATCTGTTTTTTCTGCCTAATGATCCCTGTGTGCATGTATGTGTGTGTGTGTGTGGGGGGGGGGGGGGGCTGCTGTGTAGGAGAACTCAGATCTCAGGGGGCGAGTTCAGAGCAAGGTTAGCCAAATAGTGGATAAATTAGGCAGGGCTAGGAGACAGACAGCTCACCCTGCGCTGAACTCTCCACCCAGTTAAACGTGCTGCTCTGTGGGGCCACGCAGGTGGAGAGAGGGAGGGAGGCTTAGGGGATATCCAGCCACCAGCCCCTCTCCCACTGCCAGTGCTGACAGCACGTTTAGGATCTATAGGTTGACTGAATAAATTTAGCCTAGAACAAAGAGGAATAAGGGGGGGGGGGGGACACTTAAAAGGTTAAAAGAAATTAACAAAGTTAACCCTAACCAATGGCCAGAAGACACAGCTGGAAATGAAGTGGACTTAAGGCAGAAGGTAGAAAACACTTCTCTGGAGAGTGAGGAGGGCATGGAATGGTTTATCTAGCCACTTTCATAATGCTGAATCATTGGGATCATTTAACTTGGCAAAGTTTTGAGATCAATCAGCCACTATAAACGAGATGAGAATTGATGGGCTGGATGGCCTCTTCTTGTTTGTAAATGTTCTTCTGTTCTCTACACTATAGGCTCCTTCTGTGTCTAATCAGCAGCTGCATCCAAGGTCTTGAAACTATTCATGATTTATTTTTATTAAATTCATCTTAATCATTAAATTACCCACCTGCTTCTCCACCTGGTCCATATGACCATTTACAAGTTATTTGCATTCATACCTGGCTTGTTCAGAAATATTACCTTGTATGGATTCAGTGAAAACACCATATCCCTGGAAACAATACAGCCTTGATCATTTTGGTCTGAGAAATTCATCTGGATTTGCAGGTTTTGGCATGTAATGATCCTACAGTCTCTTAGATCCCCAGTACTGAGTTCTCTATATTGTACTGCACTGAATTAGCTGGCTCTCAGATACCCAGAACTGAGTTCTCTACACTATACTGTATAGAATCAGCTGGCTCTCAGATCCCCAGAACCGAGTTCTCTATACTACACTGAATTAGCTGGCTCAGATCCCCAGAACTGAGTTCTCTATATTGTACTACACTGAATTAGCTGGCTCTCAGATCCCCAGAACTGAGTTCTCTATACTATACTGTATGGAATTAGCTGGCTCACAGATCCCCAGCACCAAGTTCTCTAGTTAACTGTCCCATACTGTATTGCATTCTCAGGCTCTCACACCGCGGGGCTCTCGGCTGTGTCTGCATTGTTATTGTGTCTGGAAACCCTGACAGAGGCAGGAAAGTGAGAAGTGCTGCTCTCTCCCTCTCTACACTGGGCTTATCCATCACAGGGTCTGCCTGAGCTGCTGAGCCCTGCACAGCCTGTAAGACAAACGGCCCTTGAACTGCCCCCCAGCCAGGGGGTGACCCTCCTGCCTCATTAAAATGCCAATCAACAAGAAGAATGGGGCGAGCAGAGGCAGAGGGAAGCTGGGATACATCTGAAGGCAACTGGGCAGCTACAGCCAATACAGGGGAGGCCAAATCATTAAGAACACCTACCATAACAATATCAATATCAATAAGGTGTCGCCAATCTGAAGGGATATATGACCATTCCTCAATTGATTACCACCTTTAATTCCTTCAGGGTACTCAAGTCAGTCAAGGATAGCACCTTCTGTCAGATCTCTATCAAAGTCAGTTAGATCTTTTGTTATGTTCATTGAGACTGAAACTGCAACAGGGAGATGGAACCTTTATATATTGCAAAATGCATGGCAACAAATTAAATCTGCCAAGTGTGTACTAGATTTTGCAGGGGTAACGTCCAACCCCTGCCTGTCTGTCTGTCTGTCGGGGGGGGGGTTCACAATCAAATTGAAACCCACAGCTTTAGAGAAACAAAAATGATTTTAATTATTAACCTTTACACTTTGTACAGATGAAAACAATAGAAAACATTTGTATCCAGTGGTTTGAGCTATACAAACAGGCCAGAAGGACATTTCCAGAGACTTTTAGATTAAAACTCTAGTACTATTAGTACATACAGTAGCTCACAAATAATATTCAGACAGTTACCCATAGTTTTAATATCCATAGCTTCAAACAGCATGTTATAACTAGGTTGTAAAATTACTGCAGTATACTTTTTTGCTCATGACTAGTACACATCTGAAACTAGATACTAATAAAAATATATACTAATTAGTTTAATAAACTTTGGTTAAGGTATCTAAACTGTGGACATTATTTTTAGTTAAACTAATTTATTATCGTCTTCAATATTAGCCAAATGTGTTTTTTTTTTTTAAATGGAATTCATTTAAGTGTTTTATCGGAAACTTTTTTTTTTTTTTTTTTACACAATTGTGATGTACAGAACTATGGCTATTGATAGATAACTGTCTAAATAATTGTGCTTGTTCATTAACTCACCATCTTTCTGGTTATAAACCTTCCTAATCTACACCACCACAATGATTGTGCAATTTGAGATTACTTTGAGCAGAGATATCCAATTTGCAGTCCAGATAACTAGCCATTTCGGAGCAGCAAGCATTACTAAAAGGGAAAAACAAAAATAATGCTCATGTGTACAGCATCCTGTGGACAGCTTATTGATATAGCGTAACTTTAAAATATTACCATGTTGTGATATTGTTTCTTACAGCTACTATATTATAATCTCACACTGGTGATCCAATCAGTGCTTTGGGGTTTCCACATATAGGTTACATCTGTGTTTGGATTACTAATGTTACCTTTTGTTCCTAGTACTGTTAATAAATAAATGAATAACTGAAAGTCAATTCAGCATGACACCCATGGTATAAGGACGGAAGGGGGACCCTTTAGACTGCTGCACCCCAACACTACTGCTAAACTCTGGTTTATTAATTAATCAGTGATTAAATGAAAATTAAAGTTTAAAAAGTGGTACACTTTTATAAGGGCTATTAGCTTGTCACAGACAAAGTGGAAAAAAGCAAAAAGCTTCACCTGTATTAGGTAATCTGTGTCCCTTTTGCAAGGCTTAAAGATGCACACAATTGCCTTGACTTTCTCCTGCTAGGTTTAAGGCTAACCCTGTGGCACTGATCAGATAAGAATGAAGAGATTCTGAAAAATATGAGCAAGAAATATAGCCACAAAACTCATGCTGCACTAGTTCTGAAATAGTTCGTGCTTCGAGAAAAACTAGATTTTGATTTAAATATCTTAATTAACTGGGCCTATTTACTGTTGGAACTTTTTACATTAATTGTTATAGATCAGTTCTAAAACTGCAATTGGCAGCGATTTCTATGGTATGAAAAAGAAACAAAACAATAAAGTGACCACAGGATCAGTACACAATCCACGCATTTCAACAGCCTAATTCAATTACCTGGAGCAAAATTTACTGGGAAATTAGAAGTTTCTGTAATGAACAGAGTGAATGGGAATCAATATTGATTGAGTTTCAATTAACGCCTCGTTGACGAGCTGTTAATTAAATTATGGAATTCAAATGACTGTTGTTCCGTTTGGGCAAACTTTCCGCCCCAACTACAAAGCTAATTCAATTGGACTCTTGTAAAATAACAGCATACTGTTTGACTTTCTAATCCCCTGATCCTGCAACGCAGCTGTTTCTCATTCTATGAAATGAGAAGCGCATGTTTTACCATCTATAATTAGAACATCAAAGGGTTTGCACAAGCACTAAAAATACACTTTTGTTGGGAAACTATAAATAAAAAAAGAATTTAAATTGGAAGACTTTGTTCTAACACTGGGAGTTTAATCTAAGCAGATCCAGAGAGTGATCGAAGGATTGTAATTCTCAGGATTCAGCTGTTTAATTTAGGGTTAAACACTTTTTTTTCCCATACATTGAACTCTATAAACAGAATACCCCATAAGCGTTCATGGAGTGCTGTGGTTATTTCACTCACATGGATAGCTGCAAACAAGCTGTACTCGCTCACATAACTGCAGTAATCCCTGTTCGTGTTCATGGTTTATCCTACATAGTTATGATAGGTTGCAAATTAGCTGATCATATTTAATTGTTTTGACCCTTTAAATTACCAGCATTGTCCCTGAACATCTATTTTTAATTTTTTTTTTTTTTTTTTTTTTAAATACACAAGCAAATCATTGTTTTATATGGGATTCTAGAAACATTGGTCCTGCAAAAGATTTCTGGCATGCAAATATTTCTCATTTTGCAGTACTCCTTAACGGCTGTGATCTGAAAGACTCAAATGGGAGAGCACTGTGTTATAGCAGCCTGTGGTGGCTAGTTCAGGAGCAGGGTGATCAGACTATTCATATATGCACCGTACAATACACTGTCAGTGACATTCATAGTCCATTAGGCTCTAGCAACCCCTCCTGGGCAAGGTAAGGTTGTGCAGCTTCAGTATCCGACATAGCCGCTGCTGCCTGCAAGTGTGGTCTGGATTCAGTCAAGTGCTCACAGATTGCCCACAGTGTACATCTCTTAATTGTAAAGGCAGTTTTATACAGCACACAAGACATTATATACACACTTTGTATATACTTCTATTGTGATGACCATTTCCATTTTTACAGGGCCCGATAGATAGTGTTTTTCTTTTTCTTTTTCGTTTTTTTTTTTTTTTTTTTTTTTTTTACATAGTGTAGCAAAATAAAGATCTCTTCACTCTCCTGTCTAATCTCAAATTTATATCGCAAATACAGAACACCGTAAAATAATTTGCGTTGCATATTTTCCGCTATAGCTGTGTGCCTCTACAGGTCAAGCAGTCCGCTTTGGATTAAAAAAGAAAAGAGGCTGTCAAGACACTCAAACTGAAAAAGGCGGTGCTTCTTCGATTTCTGTACAGACGATTTTCCAGGTTTTTGTTACCGCTCTGCTGCATCCGTTGGGTTGAATCAGTGATTGGCTATCTCAAGAAGTTCTCCCCACTGATTGGATGCTAACCTGTTACAGAAGAAGCCTTCCTGATTGGCCCATTAGGAGCCCAGCTCTGGGTAATTCTCATTCTCATTGGGCGGCAGCATTAGCTGCTGCTCATTGTAGAGGCTCTTGGCATAGTTGATTTCTTGAGAGATTTTGACAGCTAGGTTTTCGGTCTTCACGTGAACCTGCAAGCAGACAGCACTTAAAGATTTAATACACAAGAACACAAATAAAAAAAACAAAAAAACAAAAAACAATAGAGGCAAAACATTCTGCAATAAGCATTGACATTCTTTTACTGTTGCAGCACATATGCTACTGGGTATTGACATACCAATTTAAATATAGAACAGATCAATCAGTTATTCACATCCCCCATGCAATTTACAGTGTGGGCAAAGACTTAGACATGTCTCTAAAATGTAATTAAGCCAACATCAAAAAAACTGCAGTTTAACAGCACTAAAACACTCTCAGCTCTCCAGCACCGTCATTACCCTGCACCCCAATAAGGAGCACTAGTCTAAAATCTGCATTCTCAGCTCTCCAGCACTGTCATTCTATTTGAAGACACAAACAACGGTGCTGTTCCGTCACTCACCATGGGTTTTTGGTGCGAAGGTCCTGGGATGGCCACACCACTGCTTGTGTTCTCTGCTTTCTTGGTGAGCTGCACATATACTTTCCCATGATCCTTGAAGACCAGGCAGTGGTAGAGGTCTTCGTATTTGATCTCGAGGAAGATGGCGTCTCGATCGATGCAGTCCCCCGGCTTCAGGAAGTAGACAGCTTTAGATGAGATGAGGACACAGTATGTGTCGATGGGCTCTACTGCAATGAAGCTGGGGAAATGACAGACGGGTTAGCACAGGAGCCATGGCTTCCAGGTCAGTAATGTCGTGTTACTGAATGGATGTCATAAATGGATATAATAGGTTGTGATTAGGGTCGTTAGGGTGTCTCACATTGTTAGAAGTGCAGTTTGGGCAAGGGGACCACAAAATGTAGCTGATTGCTTAAACTGTGCAAACTGATTTCTGTTATAAAAGACACCCTACACAGAACATAGAATGTGCACAGGAACTACTATAAAACATAAAACAGTTGTGTTGTATGCTCTCCACAAAATGACATCAATACGCAAGATAAAAGGTGATTGGTTGACTTCTCATACGCGATTCATAATTCTCGGGTGCGGTATCGCAACACAGGTAGGTTCCCAGAGTTTCAACTTAAATTTAATTTTACTTACATCAAACTTTTATTAAAAGAACCACTTCATAGAGTACAATTTATAATTGATATAAACGTTACATGTTGCTATCCAGGTTCATTAGTTTACAACGGACAATACTCCCGCAACAACACTACACAATGCTTGCGTTATGACACTATAAAAATTGAGCACACACCTCTCCCACAATGTGACTCTTTCCTACAAATAGATACAATTAAATAAAAAAATAAAAAATACATAAACAAAATACATTTATTTGCCAGTTCAGGAACTGCGTCCAGAGTTTTGACCTGGACAGTAAAGTTCACAACCAAACAAACACATGCTTACACACAGACACGCGCCGCATGCACTCTGGCAAAGACATGCAGTCGCGAGCCGGCACGCGTGCACACACACACACACACACAGAGTCGCTCACGCCCGCAGTCTGTAGCACAGAAGCTGGGAGAGTAATTGCCTGTTTAACACCTCTGGGGTTAGAGGTCAGTCTAGATGCAGGGGGGCTGCAGAACTGGATTAATTAGCCTGGGGGGTGACAAACGAGCTTTCACAGCTCACAGGGCATCTGTGAGTGTGTGCCTCAGCCAAACAACGTGCTAATGACGGATGACTCCAATCAACTCGCTGTGTTTGCAAGTTTTTTTTAGGCACAATACAAAGATTTAAATAGCATATTAGTGGATGGTTTTCATGTTTGAATATTATTTCAAAATTGAAATTAATATTTGAATATTCGATACATTTTTAATTTGCTGAAGAATAACAACACACTACAAACAAAATATCTCAGCAGCAAAATAAAAACTCCCCATATCAGAGAATGGAGAGAAACACTCTTCTGTACCACAGAATGGGCTTTTCATCTGACATTATGTATGCATTGGTTTCCTTTCCATCTTTGTGATTATTTATACATTCTGTTATATTATATAAATGAATATTGCTGCTAACGGTTACAGTTAATTTAATGTTTGTTCCGGTATTTGTATATTTTAGTACTGAGACAAATATTCAAATTATTCTTTTGTGACATTAACACAGAAAGCCCTTCACTTTAAATTTGATTATTTTGGGATATTATATAATTCGGCTTGAACAATTAGCTTCACTTGAGTCAGATGTGTGGAAAACAAAAAGCAAAAAATCCCAAGAATGGGATTGTGAAAATGCAACTGAGAACCAGCTACCAAAATCAGCCTTATTCCAAGTTACACAATACAATACATATGATAGAAATATAATAAGAAATGTCAGTAGACAAAACAACCAGACAAACATTTCGGCTGGTGCCTTCTTCAGTGATGTTTGTCTACTTGTTGAGTTTTACCTTTCTGATTGAGGGTTTTGAAAATGGATGTGTGGTATAAATGAACAATAACACTGATACTCACAACTCTGACAGGAGGTTGTCTGTGAGGCGGAAGAGCTGCTCCTGTCCCTCAGCCTGGGTGGAGGAGAATCGAGGCAGGAGGCCCTGAGGGCCCTTGCAGCATCGTGGCTTCCTGACGCGCTGCATACTCATCCTGCACAGACACAGCCGATAAACAACCACTCCGCAACTTCAAATTCCACAACAGCATTTCATTAAGCAGAAGAAACCCAATGTTCCATCCCGGTCATTTTTATAGCGTTTTTGGAACAGGCTCAATGTCCACAGAGCAATGCTTGTGAAATCCCAGTTTCTTAACATGATTTAAGCGTTGGCTACTTCAAGACGAAAGGGAAATGTGTAAGCAATGTTCCCTGTGTGAAATGTTCAAAGACCCAAATTCTAAACAATCTTGATTTGAGCTTGAAAAATTGCTTTAAAATGTCCCGTACCAGAAATAGTTGCCTGAGATTTGCTTGGTTTTACATGGGCTTTAGAACCAGGAGCACAGGCATGAACAAAGGATTGCTTTGACAACAAACCATGAGCCTTCAGAATTAGCCATTACGAATGGGATAGGTTCCAGGTTTACTCTATTAAACTGATTGAATGTGGATGTTGAATATTTCTTTTGAACATTGAAAAGGTTAATAGGTCATTATACATATATAGGGAACAGGAGTTGCTCTGTACTCTGGTAATTCTACATTCGATTTTTCCGAGAACAAACTGGAAACTGAGCTCTGAACAAACTTCTCCTGCAAATGACCTTTCTTGCTGGCTGCCACTGTAAGACTCAGCTGCAGTACTGAGCTGTGGAATTTTTACATCTGGCTTGAATCTTTTCTATGGTCATTATATATTAGCTGATGGTTTCCAGTTGATTCACAAAGACAGTACTGTACTGAGGTTTCTTTTTTCTCCCCCCCTCTCTCTCTCTTTTTCTTTCTCTCGCTTTTTGAAAAGTGGCAGCCTGCCAACATCTGTTACAGTTCATCTAGCCATGGTCAAAAAGTGCCATTCTCTCATCAGGTGACTCACTAAGAAGCCACGCAGGCACAATGCAGCAGACAGGAGTTCCTAACTGGTGACAAGGGCCACACTGACAGAATATAACAGTGGGGAGCCACACTGCTATTGCAAAGTGTAGTTTTGAAAGAAACATATTATACTGTGTATCTTTTTATTTTTAAACAATTCTGATGCCATAGTAAGTTAAAGAAACTGTTTGAATACCTTACTTTCTGGCACTTATTTTACTATTATTATTATTTGTTTATTTAGCAGACGCCTTTATCCAAGGCGATTTACAGAGACTAGGGTGTGTGAACTATGCATCAGCTGCAGAGTCACTTACAATTACGTCTCACCCGCAAGACGGAGCACAAGGAGGTTAAGTGACTTGCTCAGGGTCACACAATGAGTCAGTGGCTGAGGTGGGATTTGAACAGGGAACCTCCTGGTTACAAGCCCTTTTCTTTAACCACTGGACCACACAGCCTCTTTTACCCGTTTATAAAGCCACCCCTTAACTGTCCCTTAACATCCACAGGAAAAGTAGACAACATACATGTGTTAAGGAAGTACCCTCCATAGCTGCTTCCTGTGTAAGAGGCAACAGTTTCCTACTGTAAGTACAGCCTGGACTGCAAAGTTCAAATGGGGTCCTATTACCAGTAGCACAGGAAGAAGTAAAGTCAAGTGAAAATAATGTCTGGAATACAAAAAAGGGACCTGTAAGAATGTGGTTTTCAATGGTATTACACCTTTGATTTAAGTCTAGCTTCCATATAGAGTTTTTGTTTGGAATCCCTCCCCCTCCCCATCCCCGTGCCTCGACAATAGGGTTCAACTCTAGGTCAGGCTACAGGGCTGGCTGGGAGCCAGGCAGCAGTCAATAAGACTAAACAGTCTCCGGAGCACGCAGTAGGGGGGTGGTGCATTAGCTCAGCTTCTTCCTAGCGTTGTGGCTTTTTCATTGAGTCTCTGTGAGCCAACACAGCTCTGCACACAAAAGGGCTCCTGCACCCACACAGCCAGGGGTAATTCTCAAAGCCACGGCTAAAAATGAAATATTTACTAAGGAAGTTGTTTCAACTTTAACTACCACAGCGTGTATTTGCTTTAATGTCATTTTTCATCAAAATTTGGATACACGGTTTTAAAGCATAAACATGTAGTCCAATATATATATATATATATATATATATATATATATATATATATATATGAGCCAGAAAGTTAACTGGACGGCTTCTACCTTCATCTTATTTCTTGCTACAACAAACTTCACATGTGTGCAAACAGAACAGTGGCTAATGTCTAGAAGAAGACAGACAAACAGACTTGACAGAGGTGACAGAGTGCAGACAGCCCCTCATTTTTCACGGCCACTAAAGCCACCACAGTACTATTTTCCAATGCTTGAATTATAGAACTTAGGAGCAAGACAGTTTAAAAGAAAATGGAAATATGTAATCAAATCCAAGTCTTACACAAAAACAAAAAGCACACTCTCCTCCCTGTTTTGTGCCTGGAAGAGAGCGGAGGTTGGGCAGCGGGGGGTGGGGGTGGGGGTGGAGGGGCGGTGAGGGGGGGGGGGATGTTTGCAGAGCGCTCTGGGAGAGTTCATTGGAAGGGCAGGAGGGCAGAGTGAGTGTACGGGAAATCCCACAATTCCCCTCGCTCCGCTGAACAACTCACTGTTGCCGTCTGCTTCTCATTTACTTGTTTACTTCCTGTTTGCGGTTACCCTACCAGGACTTTAAACCCTGTCTGCCTTTCTGCAGGCAGGTACAGTATAATCCAGCAGGTCCTGTAACTCACACAAGCCCTGCACCCAGTCTTGGGGTTCAGAACTCCCCTGGTTTAGTTATATTATTGAAATTACCAGGTGCTAGGAGTTTGAACAATCACCACTTCTCATCACTGCATGAGTAAGTCACACTTGAGTCTGTAGATTTACTAATAGAAGTGGTTCATGCAGTTATAAGGGAGGGATACTTTTTTAAACATCTAATTGTTGGTCCTGATCATTTAAATCATTATGTCAGGAACATACATCACCACCATGACTGTGAATCCAAAATTAGAGCCATCAGTGTGCCGAAAAAGTTTATGATCATGGCGCACATCAACAGTATGTACAGAATAGTATAGAAGAAAATATGGAAACTGGATGTGATGCAGTACTTGAAGAGTAAGTAGCGGGGTTCCAAAAAACATCTTGCTACAACTGTTTCAATAATATACCTGTACATTTTATTTTCATTGTTAACATCCTGACAGCTTTTTACACTTCTAACTTTACAGTCTGTTTCAAAGCTCTTTTCAAAATGTCCGCTCTAGTGCACTGATAGTGTAATGATTATTGCCCACATTGTCAAACAGGTAACACAGCAATAACGATCCATGATGCTGTACGGAACAGAAAAGCCAGAGCACTTGTTATGTTTTTTTTTTTTGTTTTGTTTTTTAAATTGCTCATCCTGCAGTGATTTATAGGACAGATCTCAAACCCCAGAGCAGAGTGCACTAGAGCAGACATTTTGAAAAGAGTTTTGAAACAGACTTTAAAGTTATAAGTGTAAAAAGTTGTCAGGATGTGAACAATGAAAATAAATGACAGGTACATTATTTAAACAGTTGTAGCAACACGTGGGGACATATAACGTTATATTTTTCAGAACCCCACTACTTACTCTTTAACACCTAGGTGGCTTAGGTAAGCAAATGACAGATTTGTGTTATGGTAAATAAATATGTGGAATAACTTTGTGTTCTCAAGATGTAAAAATGTAAGTGCGACATACAGATGGACAACTGTAAAGACAGACAGATAACTATATATCTCCACAATCCGATACTCCCAATAACTAAATAATGGTTTGTACAAAGTTTCACCAGAGTCTATTAAGTGGTTCCCCAAATATATGTAAAAATGTAGGTCGGTCAGACAGACACCCCCCATATACTCCCAGAATCTAACACTCAATTATTTACACTAATGTTAATACCAACTTTCATCACAACTGGATAAGCTTTTATCAAGAGGCATGGAAAAATGTGAAAGTGTGACCTACGTACTTACATACGACCGCCTCCACTATATTACTGGTACCAAATTAATCAGCATCAACGTCTTTCCAGGTTAGTAAGATATCTCATCTACAAATGACATGATTTTCATTGATATAGAAAACGCTGTGTGTGCTGCGGCAGGTCCTGTCCCCTACTCGGCTCACTCAGGCCCGCACTTTCCTGTCTGAACTCTGCCTGAACTCACAGGCACGCTGTTTGAAACGCACTCTTGACAACCTTGCTCCCATCACCTGCCTTCAGGCAACACAGTTCAGCGTAAGGTCTGGTCCCAGCACACCCATCTCTCCTCCCCACCCTCTTGCTCCCGCTGTGACTTATGTGGAAAGTTATACATTTATGGAAGAAACGTCAGTAGAGGCATTTCAGAGTTTAAAGGCACAGTGGCCTGCACGCCTTGTGTTGACTCTCCAGTGCTGAAAGACATTGTCTTTACAGTGGCTTTACAAACATTTCATTTTACAATATTACAAGCCCTGACGTACAAACCTGCCTTTCTCACTCCTCTTAGGCCCTTTTAACAGTTCTAGGATATGTCTTCAGATAATGAAATTGGTTTAGAACAGAACTGCACTGGGAACTATCACACAACCATCTTTCTATACAGTGAGAGAATGAGGTTACATTGTTTTTAGCCAAAAGTACTACAGTACTAAATGACATGGCTGCAAATCCAGAAATTTCAAAACACACACACATATACATAGGCCTATATGTACACTTCTACCTTAACAGAATAACATTTTCTCTAAGGCCTGTTTTTTCATTTTGAATTCCCCTCACCTGTGGTTGCTCAGGCTGGCCATGTCTCGGACGGTCTGGGCAGTCTCAGAGGCGAAGTCCAGCGCACCAGCCACCGGCTTGGTTACCGTGCCGACCAGCCCTTTGCCCAGACCGGAGAAGAAGCCGCTCACCCCTCCCTCTGTCTTCACCCCCTCCACAGTAGAGGTGATGACACTGGTCAGCCCACCGATGATTCCTGGAGGCCACAAAACAGGCATTTATTATTTAAGAAGAATTTAGTTCTCGTATAAAAGAAGGGACAGTAGCTGCAGTCAGGCTCTGTGCCGATGGGCTTCAGGAGAGCTTCTCCTCACTGCTCTGCAACCAACCTGCTATTCAGTCCTGGGCCTCTCTCAAGCAACGACTGCACATTGTGTTGAATAGTGTGTGGTTTAAAGCTATTTAAAGCTATTTCACTTGTGACCACACAGGTCGGATTTGAAGTCTTTAAAAAAAATACATTTTTCAAAATGTTCTACACCAACATAACTTCAATTGTAGTGGGTTTCTAATCTACATGTACAACAGACCACAAAAATACAACGCATTAGAAACACCTACAATCTAAAACACACACTTGTATGTGAAAAAGCTCATATTCCTGTTTAGTTTGTTTCATTTGCTTAGTAAATGGTTTGAGTTCTATTATGCAAAAGCTACTTCTCCCTTGTGCATGTCAGTTTCAGTCACAATGGTACAGCAAGGCGGATCTGAAAGACTTTGATTGAGGGCTACAGTATTGACAGTGTTATGGCAGGTGTTTCTTATTTTTTTGGCCCAGCCCCTGTAAAAGCCTACCATGAGCCAGGCCATGGATCCCGGCTACCAGATGCTCCCCGCTGGTAGCCCCGTGGTAGCGGATGTACTCCCTTTCTGTCTGGTGCCGGTTATCCATGGTCTTCCCCAGTCCGTCCGACAGCGTCCCTGCAAACTGGAACAAAAACAGGGGGGTTTGGCTCAGACAGCAGCACAGACAATGGTTAGATTACACTGGTAGTCTCCTGACAGGGTTTATATTAAAAAAATAAATAAATAAAACATAATTCCTCATTTTACCATATTTCATCCTCATCACAACCAAGTTAAAAAATACTTTAACATTTATACCTAAAGTGTAATGTTGACACATATAAAATACATTGTATATAACTGTATATGAACAGTTCAAATGTGAGTAAGAGATACAGACTGTCAGACAGACAGTTCATATACCCTGGGATTATGATACACAGACATTTACAGATTTAATTTAGCATTGCAGCAGTCTGTTGACAATTGTTATGGGAATAATGCTGTTTTTGTTAAAAAGTGGTCCAACTGAACGGTAGCTATAATCAAGTCTATCATCACCTGGAGTTCAATGATCAATATTTATTTATTTATTTCTTAGCAGACGCCCTTATCCAGGGCGGCTTACAATTGTTACAAGATATCACATTATACATTATTTCACATTACACAGATATCACATTATTTTTACATACAATTACCCATTTATACAGTTGGGTTTTTACTGGAGCAATCTAGGTAAAGTACCTTGCTCAAGGGTACAACAGCAGTGTCCCCCACTGGGGATTGAACCCACAACCCTCCGGTCAAGAGTCTAGAGCCCTAACCACTACTCCACACTGCTGCCCAATATAGTAAGACATATGAAGTGGTTAACGGAAAATATTTTGACACACAGTACTCACAGCATACCAGTAAAATAAGTTTTTAGTTTTGGATTCCAGACCCATTTGGTTTCCCTTTCTCGTTTCAGGGTTTCAGTTTCACTTGCACATGGTTTCTAGACTATAATTCAGTTTTTACATTAAAAACTATTCTAGACGCTTTTGCATCTGATTTCTTTTTCAGAGAGAGTGCTGATTTCTAGCAGACGAAGGGGGTTTATCACAATGGATTAAAACTGGTCCCTTCAACTGACAGATAATCCAGTTGTCTGCAGGCATCAAGGCTCAATAAACACACTATGTGTGTGTGTGTGTGTGTGTGTATGTGTGTGTGTCTCTCTGTGTGTGTCTCTGCATTCCCAGGCCCTCCAATAACGCCTGGGTCTGTCCCACACACTCAAGCTCTGCCACTAATTACCTCGGTCCTCAACTCATTAGCTCATCGACCGGGCCCCTCTTGACACAGCTAGCAGGACCACTTAACCTGCCAAGGACCCCCGCTGGGGCGTCTGTGTGAACTGCCTGATTAGCTGGCCATCCCAGTCCTTGAAGACCGCTCCCCCTCTCTCTGTGTGGAATGAGTGATTCCATTCATCTATCTCAATGAAAAACAATGACCTATCTGCCTGATTGTGTGTTTATCAAGCACTCTCCTTTTTCTGTATTTTTCTGCAGCATCTGAGGAACCATCAGTGCCAAATAATATACTAAGTTTCACATTTTGCAGACATTTTGCTATCGGTCAAATCCTAATGCAAAATGTTTAATTCCTCCATAAAGCCACATAAAAAGTAATTTTTTTTTATTAATGTCAATATGTAGCGCACGGGAGATAATAAAAGTTAGTAATGAGAGAGTATTCACTGATGTACCAAGTCTTAAGATTGCCAGCTGGTAAATAGACCCTGGTAGGCCACTACACTGTATCGCACCTCCCAGATGATCTTAGGGTATTACAACTGAAAAACCATAGGCTCCTAGGTGCTTGCTCATCCCCTATATTCTCCAGACTATCTCTGCCATTTCCTCCTGTGACACCCTTGACAGCAGTGTAGTGAACCCAAGGCATTGCCCAGATAAAATTGGATCAATCTGGCCAAGTCTTCAGTTCAGAGCCACAGACTTCATCAACGTCCACTCTCCTATATCAATCTACTGATCTGTCTGATACATCAACCTCTAAGTGCTCTGTCTGCATGGATCCCACCCCCCACCCCCCTCCTACCACTCCAGATGACCTGACTGTCCAGCACTGCCCCCCCTGGGATCTGCCTCAGCAGGTGCTCTATGGAATTGGGTTTGTGTTACAAAGCCTGAGAAAGCCCTGCTGGAAGACGGAGCTCTGCATAAACAGCCAGCGCTAGGCGAGTCACAGAGTGCAAGGCATGAACTTGGGATGACCCCAGCATGTAAAGTCTTCGCTGAGTTCAACTGGAGGCCAGCTCAGCTTTTGTGAAAACTAAACTAATACACTTTCCAGATAACCCCCCCCCCCTTCTCCTCCTCCTCCTCCTCCTGGGATGGGAAAGAGAACGCGAGCCCTTTCAAGTTTAAAGCCTCCCTCGTTCAGCGATGGTGTGCACAGTGCGGTTCGTGGGCTTGCGTGCACGAATTGAATGAGTCATTACAGGGAACAGGCAGAGGAGAGCAGAGTTCTGGAGAGCCGATTATTAACTTACGTAATTATGACAATTACATAAAAACTACTGGAACTTTTGGAATAACGCACACACTATAAAAAATATTGGGAATGTTTCTGCAGATTATAGAATCAATGTAACCCAAGACAGCTCAGTCATGTACCAAAAACTACTTCACTATTATGCATAGTTTAACTTGGGACATACACACATACAATGAAGATTTATACAGGTTACACAGTATATATATACATATTTCCTTGTTATGCTACCAGTACTTGAGTCACCTGTCATATTATATAGATATGAGTGTTTAACATATAAATGCATGATGGAAAATACGAGTTATAAAGCAGAATAAGTTTAGGATTTATCAACATCTTTATGTGTTATCTGTTTGTACTTGTAGAAGGCTGTGGGTAATTAATTCATACCTTAATCAGAAGATACAGTACAACTAAAAGAAACAGCAGTAGTTTAAAATAGAAGCATAAATGGTTGTCTGAAGTATTTGAACTAATTGTCCTTTTTAGTCTTGCTATATCTTGTGATTGTCTTCAGGGCCAATTCAAGGCTGTGAAAGGCATTACTGTTGCAGCCACGAGCTCAGCAGACAGGCTCATGAAGGGCTGCCTTTCCCCACTCGGCCAGTGAAAAGAAAATGAACAGGCAGGGGGAGAATTATCCAAGGTTATAAAAACAAATGGACACCGCGGGGACCCCAAAGCCTCTTCAAGCAGATCCCATCGCAATGAGGAGCTTCCATGAAAGGTTCTGCTGTTAGGAATGTGTGAAAAGCAAACGCCACACACAGGCATCTCTTTTCTAGGTTGCTTGTTTCTAAATCAGATTTTTAAAGCTCTAGCCCTGAAGGTTTTCAGGTTTCCTTCACTTCCCACAGCTTGAACAGGTCACATATTTTTCTTCACAAAAGTCATTGAATGTACCTTCCTAATGCTGGTCCAAATCAGAGTCCCCCAACCACCCCCCAAAGTCTCCATGCCTGTCTCTCCATCCCTCCATATCCCTTATAAATGTTTGCTGTCGTACCACCACTTGTAATGATTGCAAACATTGGGGAAATGTAAATAAACAAATACAATTTAATTTGAGGCTACTTATTCTTTATCCTTACATTACAGCAGCAAGGAAACCTTTGAGACCAGTGATGTGTTCCTGGAAGGTGCCCTGGGAGATGGGAGCAGTACAGGTTTACACAAGGCTAACTATTAGGAAAGAAGAGTTCAGGAACACCACAGTGTTTTATAACAGAGCTTATTCAGATAGGGTTTTTACCTTGGCAGCTGAGTTGGAGACCCCGTGCGTGACGTTCCGGATCAGCCCTCCAACATTGCCATACTTTATGAGTTCCGAGACCCCCTCGGTGACATCGTTGAGAAGACCCATGGGGTTCCCCAGGAAATCCACTGAGCCCAGGATCTGTGCAGCCTGGCCCACCAGCTCCTGGAAACACACACACACACACACACACACACACACACACACACACACATATTACACTGAGGCAGCCAGAGGCACTAAAGCCATATGATAATAGTGGATTAAAGATAAGGTACTACCTGTCCGGGATTAGGAATTGGACAAGTGATCTGTGATTTAAGGGTTAAACCCGATAAAGCCTGATTTCTATCAGTTGTCCTAGCTTTTATTTACTGCTGGCTTCTTTGACTTCCTCATTTCAGAACGTCATCTGATGCTGCACAATACTACAAGATATAATACCATATGACCTAAAGCAGCTACAGCAGAATCAGCTACCTAGGTACCCAGTAACATATGCTTTGCTTGCACATTGTAACACTAAAGCTTGGTTTGTATTTGTTTGTGCAGAGAGACGGCAGAATCGAATGAAAAAAAAAAATGGATGCCTTCTTGCTTTATAATAATAACGTTTTCTAAATGCACGTATTATATTACTATGTAAAATATGCATATTTTCTACAATATTGTTTTCCTTCTGGCTTTTGAATAAGGTGTCCTTAAAGCACTGATTGAGGATTATATCATGTCTGATATTTGATTAGGAAATTCTACCGATAAGCACTAATGTTGGATTTCATCACACTACCTCCGGTAAGGTAGTCCAGGTTTAGTGCTAATGGGGTTAGTGAGAGCTGACCTCTTTGGGTTAGTGACAGAGCAGAGCCTGACCTCTCGGAAGTGTTTGAGGATGTCGTTGATAATGATCTCCTGGGTCTCGTAAGGGTGCACGCGGGTGTAGGGGTCCATGTTGATCACAGCATCTTCAAAACGGATGAGCGGGATCCCCAGGGTGCTCTTCAGAGCCTGCGACAGGACACAGAGGAAGAGACCCCACTTTACAGAAACCGAATGTACTGAGAGAGGGTGACAGGGCTGTGGATAGAGCCTGCCATGTGGTGGGCAGGGGAGCCCGGTAGCAGTATTCTACACATGTTTGAGGTATGGACAAAATAAAAATGAACTGCTGTTTTCAACTTGAAATGCAAAGGGGATACAAAAAAACCTTGCTGAGAATGTTAAGAATTTGGCCAGTGCTGGTAATCTAATTGGGCAGCTTAATCCAGCTGGCTTTTAAACCACTCAATGCAGAAGTTAATTGTCATTGATAGGTACTCAATTGGAAAGGTGAGGGAAGGGCCGCTTTTCGTGTTTTGAAATCAACACATTAATAAAGAGGTGTGTTTTCATTTATTTAATACCTGCTGACAAATACTTCTTAAGGTAATTACTCAGAAAATACAAGTATCAGCACAGCCCTACTGAACAAAGTTTCTGTCAGTCTCAAATCCTTATCCCTCACCCCAGACTACCTGACCTGGTACTAATGGTTAAACAGCTCGGGGTCAAAGGATTTAGACATTTCAATGGATGTGCATGGCGTGAAAATGCAAGGAATTATTTTGTTAGCTAAAATCACTTAAGAGTAATGAATAAGGCTGGGGCACAGGGTCATTCTAGCTCAAGCAGACCAGCGGTGGATGCTCGACCTTCTGTCAATGACAATTCATTTTAATGGAATGCCCTTGAAACAAGCTTTAAAATGATAGTAATACTTTTTTTTTTGTCTAGGTCATCCCTCACATGGAGAAAAGGGAGGGCAAAGGTCATCAAAATGGGCATTTGTTACCACCTTCAGACACATTTTCACCATGTGAGACTACACAGCCCTTCTTCTGCATGCGCACCACACCTGCCCGAGCAGAATCGTCTCAAACACATGTGCTTTATGTATCATCATCAACCACCGATGGAGGAAACGCATCCCCAGAATTTGGTCTACATGAGCTGGAATGACCCTTACTGTGAAGTGCAAATAATAAAAAATAATAAAACATATGTTCTTATAGCAGTTGCTACCAAATTATTACACAGCCCACAGAAACTGTTTCTGGTGATAAATGACTTCTGTGAAAGAGATGTCTTTGTAAGTAATTGTGCTTCTTTGAAAACTAATAGGATTTGTACCAGTAACTGTACACAAGTTTATAAATATTAGATCATTATCATTGGGTCTACTTCTATAGTGACATTAGTAGAAAAGAAAAGGATTGGTCTGTGACCTTGACCTGGGGGTCAAACGGATCACACAACAGCAAGCTACACTAATGTGTTCACCTGGTGTTCTCTGGTAAAACACAGCTGTGTTTGGTGAGCAGTGTGATTGATCATGTTTTAGAATAGGAACAAGCTGCCACCTAGAGGCAGACAAGAGCGCTGCACTGCTCCGACTTACTGCTCATTATTCCAGTATCTGTTGATCTGGACCATGTCCACGTTGGGCAGTGGTGAGTGACCATGGACAATGTGTCACCTTCCACATTCCAGTAAGGAGAGTATAACCTCTTTACATTCAATTTACATCCTAGAAACATATACAAACAGCTAGCCTTTTACTAAACATTTCAAATAAACTCCAGGGATATCAGCCACTAAATTCATTCAATATGCTATTCATTTGACTTGTCCTGTACTACTTAACAAATGGGGAGTACTGTATTTAACAATGTACAGTTTAATTGTGTTTGTTTTACTTTTTCATTGTGAGAACTGGAAATTGCACTTCTTTGTATATGTGGCACATTTGGAAGCAGTAGAAAGGGTCCAAGTTTTGCTTCTTGTTTTCAATGCAAGCCCTTGGTCGGGTTTGAAAGCAGCCGTTGGGACAGTACCTTGAGGTCGGGAGAGAGCTTGCTGGAAGTGAAGACACTCAGCTTGATCTGGAGGAGGCTGATCTTGAGGTTCTCAAAGTAGTAGCGCTTCACAGCTCCTCCCTGCTCGCTGGGCTTCTCATACAGGTTCTCATCCAGCTTCTCCATCTCTGAGTCACACACACACACACACACACACACAGCGCTGTGAAAACCAGGCATATACAGCCCGCTCTACAATACATTCAAATGGCACTCTCAAGAGTTAGGGTGATTACTAGTTTGGCAGAGTCAAATAGCTGAGGTAATAATTGTTGAATAGGTGAACTAGTTGCCACTTAAAACAAAATATGAATAAATCATGTATTTTATAATGTCTGGCGCTCTATTTGTGAACGTACTATTTCGTAACGCTTTGCTGTTTGTGCACTGTATTTGAAAACCGTCTGGAATTTTTTTATAACTATTTATTAAATTTTCTAAAAATGTCATTTATATGTTAATGGATTACAACTGTACTTCCATCCATCTTAAAAAAGCACGCTTCACTTTACTTTGCAATCACATGACATGTGATTAGTGGACTATTCCATGCTACACCTACAGTAGCATTGCAGGTTATAATACAGCCTATGATGCCTGACTTAAGGGAGACCCTGTAGTTCAGCTGTGCTTTCCTTCTGCACTAAGTGTCACTACCTCCTGCATTCTTGCTGCAGTTTACAACAGTTTCATTGGACAGACAGTAGGTGGTGCAGATGCAAGGTCTACCTGGTTCCAATTGTCCGTAGCCAAAGAAATTTAGCAGTTTCAGCAGTAGCTTCTCCTCAATCTGGACGGTAAACCGGCGGGCTGTCACCATGAGGTGCTGAGGAGATAGAGCACAGTCATACATGCTGTGTGTCAGGAATACAGCAGAATCACAGACTCTGGACATCAGATAGAGAGCAAATCACACACACATGATATACAGTCACACATACGGTACTGCAGCAGATATTAGAGTGCAAACACAGACACTCTGCATCAGATTGAGAGCAAATCACACACATTATATATCAAGATACAGCACAATCAATCACATTGTACATCATTAGAGATTTAGTGCAATCACACACGCACTACATTATCATGGGTAAAGTGCAATCAGATATATTGTACAGCATCAGGGATATAGTATACTTTGCTATACCTCTCTGTGCTTTACAATGCTTACCAAGCTTTCACTATACTTTACTCCATTTTGCCATGCTTTTACTATGAGAAACTTATAGAAAAGGATACAGCCCAATCACACCATACTTTACTTTTAACAGGATATGCCGTAGGTACCTTGAAGAGGTCAGTGAGCATCAGGTTGCTGGGCACCTTCATGGTGTTGAGCTGCAGTGCGGGTCCCGTCTCCACTACCCCACTCTCGCTGTTACTGGGGGTGACACACAACATCACCGGCTGAGTCGTGCCCAGCAGCTGGTTATCCACCTGGGGGCGACATTGAGTCACACATATAAGAAATAAAAACAGAAAATACCTTATAACTGTGAGAGATAGGGGATCAGGGACATGATCCGATTCAGTTTAGATGCATATTCTACCATTGAGTGGTTTGTAGGTATGGATTAATTATCCGGCAGAACCCGTGTGGTTTTGTAAAGTGAAGTAGTACTTATTGTAAAGTGTCTTGTTTGTAAATTAGTGAAGGCATTGTTAATAATTATTGTTGGTAGCATCTCCAACCAAATTTAGATCAATCCTAATTAGAGGTAGAAACCGTGCTGCATCGTGTAAAACCTTCAGAAGCCCTGATTGAGTTTGCAAGGCTGTGTTGTTGAATGGAGGGACTCACCTGGACTTGGTTGATGCTCAGCTCCAGGACCTGGCTGGCTGCAGTGTGGGTGAAGTGCAAGTCGATCCCTGACAGCGTGGTGAAGACCAACTCCTCCGGGACCTTGTTGACCAGGGAGAGGCCCACCCCCTCCTCCAAGCTCACCAGCACCTGCAGGGCGAGGAGAAGCAGCTCTGATATCAACACACATGCAGGGGAGCAAAGCTCTGATCACACACACAAGGACAACACAGCTCTGATATCAACACACATGCATGGGAGAAAAGCTCTGATCACACACACACACCCACCCAGCAAGGTGAACACAGTTCTGATCTCACACAGGGAGAACACACCAGGTTGGTAGAATACTTGATTTTGACATTGAGATTTGATATTTTAAGCCTTGATTGTTTTTTGTACCTCCAGCTCCTGCTCTGTGCTCTTCCGAATCTCGCTCTCCCCGTCCAGAGCCTCCTCTGAGCTGGGGGATGAGCGGGCCGGGCGCCGCTGGTTAAGATCAGTGATCTGAAAACACACCCCAGACCTTCTGTCAGTACCAAACACCAGGTGAATAGAACATACTGTATGCAGACTGGGAGGGTTCAATATTTATATTCCTAATTGTACATCATTATATCATGACCCCCATCTGTTGCTCTCAATAACTTTTAAAGAATGCTCTTCCAAGTTTCATCAAAATGAGAAGCGTTTTTCTAACTATATGTAAAACCTGTGGGTATGGGCGCCTCCACTATATCCTAATCATTACCACATTACCAGTAGAGGATCATACTACAGCTCAAAGTGATCAAGCTCCATGCATTAACCCGTGGAAGGGGGTATGAGGTTGGAGTGAGACCCCAACCTGCAGCACACGCGTGGGCCCATCAGGCATCACCCCCACTGACAGGACCCCTGAGCCGGGACGCATCTTCTGATTGAGGAACTGCTGCTCCGGGGGGACGGGGTCGACGAGACCAGAGAAGGGGTCCGGACCCAGCACTACCTCCGCACTGTCATAGAGACCAGAGACACCGCGCCTCGCCTGGAGGGGGGGGGGGGGGAAGAGTGAGAGGGGTCATGACAAGCTCTGTACTGTCATAGAGACCGCAGACACTGGAGGGAATGTGTGAGGGAGAGAGTGTGTGATGGTGGGGAAAATGGAAAAGGTCCGAGAGCTCAGGAGAGTTAGGGGGGTGCGTGAGGGACAGGGAAAGAGACCATGTGTGTGAGGGGTGAAGGAGAGAGGGAGAGAGAGAGAGTGTGAGGGATAATGATACGAGAGTGTGTGACGGATAATGATATGAGAGTGTGAGATGGATAGTGATATGAGAGTGTGTGATGGATAGTGATATGAGAGTGTGTGATGGACAGTGATATGAGAGTGTGTGATGGACAGTGATACGAGAGTGTGTGGTGGACAGTGATACGAGAGTGTGTGATGGACAGTGATACGAGAGTGTGTGATGGACAGTGATACGAGAGTGTGTGATGGACAGTGATACGAGAGTGTGTGATGGACAGTGATACGAGAGTGTGTGATGGACAGTGATACGAGAGTGTGTGATGGACAGTGATACGAGAGTGTGTGATGGACAGTGATACGAGAGTGTGTGATGGACAGTGATATGAGAGTGTGTGATGGACAGTGATATGAGAGTGTGTGATGGACAGTGATATGAGAGTGTGTGATGGACAGTGATATGAGAGTGCGTGATGGATAGTGATATGGGAGTGTGGGAGTCAGTGTCGGTGTCTCTCACCTGCACCACTAATCGAGGCAGGCCGCAGGTGAGCTTGCCGGCGCTGAAGTACCAGGTCTGTGTGGTGCTGCGCCGCGAGTCTGGCTTCCTCAGCATCAGGGGCTCAAAGCTGAAACACAGGCACACAGCTACAGTTCAACCAAATGTTTGTTCCCTTGACTTACAAAGTAAGACACCGCTGAGTGAAGATTTTTAGGTTGGCTAATTCTGACACACAGGAAGCAAGACAAATGTTCAGAGAGAAATAAAACAATTGTAATGGTATAAACTTACACGAAACTTAGCAGCAGGAAGGAGCAGTTAAGTTATTCTTCTGGAGAAGCATCTTTGATAGTTTTATATTTTTAAAATATTTTCAGAGAGGTAAAAAAAACTGTCAGGACTTTGAAACAGTAGGTCAACGTGACCCAGAGTTTCTTGAAATTCAGAGAAGCAGATACCAAGTCAAGTGGCCTACGCTCTCACCTGTTGTTAGTGACAGCAGCCAATCCGGCGATGTCCAGCACAAGGGTGGAGTCCTGGGGACGGGGCTGGGCGGGCTTACTCTGCGGTGGGGAGGAGCCTTCGTGACACAGCATTCCAGTGCCAGTCATACGCCAGAGCTGAGAGCGTTTCCCTGGCTCCTGAGAGAGAGCGAGAGTGAGTCCCAAGGCAAGGCTCAATAAACAGCATCACCACCACACAATAATTGAGGCTCAGGACTGAACAGCAGGTGTGTGTGGTCCTTCAAATCAGGATTACTGAAGTGCATTGGGAACCTTACCTAGTACCGGAAGTCAGTTCATTTTTTTGGCAGCTTTTCTTTTTGTATAAACTGCGTGGGACTGAGTGATCTCAGCAACTTACCTTTTTTTTCAAAATGACTCTCTGGGTTTTCGTCTCCACATCCAGGACCAGCTCAGCGCAGCTCACAGCCCTGTTTACAGACTTTGGTCTCTTATTGCTGGCCTCCTGGCTCCTGTATTGAGAGAATTGAGCATGTCGATTAAAGTCAATGCAAAAGGCTACCGCTCTATACGTTTTTTAAAGTACCTCTGCTAACAGGTGAGGTCAAATTTATTTCAGCTGTTCACCGAACCACTGCCACTGGGAGATCATGCTTGTTATTTTGGGTGTTAATACAGTAGTTGAAATCTTATTCAAACGTTAGCCACAACAATAGTCATAGAAGTGCAAGAGAAGGAGAATTTCTAAAACCTAACTGAACCCTGAAAATAGCCCCCCTTCTTCCCTGTACATACTGTGAGAAGGTGTAGGAAGCAGCGATGTAGATGAAGTTCTCATAGTACAGCTTATTGTTTTCCCGGAAGAAGTTCATATCTGCGGTGACTTCGGAGGAGCCGGCCCCCTTCACTGTCAGGGTGATGTAGGAGGGCAGGGTGGGCTCATCCCAGGCATAGTCCAGAGACAGCCCTGGCTTCACCTCTGTGTGCAAGCGAAGATCAGCCACACCGTGCTGCCAGAACTGAATCGGGACCTGCAGAGGGGCAGTGAAAAGGGGGGTAAGATGAGAGAGATTGGGAGCATCAGGGTTGTGTTTTTTGACAGGTCACTTTCTGAGGTTTATTAAACACATTTATGGCTCTTTCTTTGCCTCGGACTGCAATAACCTCTATCTGTTATCCCCTTATTTTGAATTTCCTAAAGGTAAAGAGACAAAACAGGGCCCATCTATTCAGCGTGATGATTTTTTTTTTAACGTTGTTGGTTTCTTCTCTAATAATGGCTCCGCATTCACCCACATGTTACCTCCGAGTGGTTGTCGATGCGCAGCGGAGGTGGGAGCTGGTCCGTGTCGCTGAAGGAGATTCGGTACGTCGCCCCCTTCAGGGTGACCTCAGCACGCAGGAAGAAGCAATTCCCCAGGGTGTCCCTGTAGAGGGGTAGTTAAAACTACAGGTCAGGGCACAGCTTGGACTCGACCAGCGGTGTGGTCAAAAAGAGCAGCTTTATTCACAAGTGAAAAGAGTTTGGTCTCAGTCAACACTATTGCTTTGCACACCACACAGCCACCAAGCAGTTCAACACAGAGCAACGCAGTTCAACGCAGATTAACCAAGTCACGTGGCTGACTACAATACTGTCATTTAGCCAGTTAACAGTGGGTTCATTCCAGCTCAAGAGAACCAACAGGGTTATTAAGGATGTCAATTACTTACGTCAAATAAAACAATTTTAATGAAAAGCCCCAAAAAACATGCTTTAAAACACAATTTCACTAGGCCATTCACCAACATGGGAAAAACATGGGGTCATCATAAATGTGATAGTGTATCATCAACCACAAATGGAAAAACGTCTTCCCCGAATTTGTGCCGCATGAGCCAGAATGAGCCAGTAGTAGCCAAGCTGTGATTCAGTGGTATATTGTTTGGTAAGAGCCAGCTCTCACCTCATGTTGACGTGGAAGGACTTGTGCTTGTTGACCTCGAAGCCTCCGGACCAGGTGCAGTTGGGCGTGTCCATCAATCGCACGCACAGCAGCTGGTCGTAGTCGTTGCGCGGCCAGTGGAAGACCGCGCTGGAGCCAGGCAGGGTTGAGATGTAGCCCTCTGGATTGGTTGTGCCCTGGAAAGCACACAGCCCATCATTGAGAACAAGGGTAATAACCAAGCCTTTCTTACTTTGTAATATCACATCCTTGCTTTATTTTCACAATGATTCATGCAAAGTCCTTCCTGTCACAATACTTTAGATTTGTGTCCTGTGCAGCACATGTGATTTCACCTAAAGTCCTACCAAAGTGGTCAGAGTATTGTAGATGATACACCTAAGAGGGGGTTCTAATACCTGCTGCTCAGGAAGGAAGTCTATAGTATGTTGAGAGCAAAACAAAACTTTATAGGGAGATACCCTGCAAATGGTAATAGTCTGAAAATGTTTCTTGCTGAGAAATACTTTAAGGCATTCTTGATGATATTTAAAATCTGTAAAAAAACTAAATTAGGAAACAAGTCGTTGTATTGAAGTTTGCCTACTTCACTTAAGTTTGTTACACATTTTGATTTGGTTTCTTAAAATTGTATTCACTTGAAATGTTAACCTCAACGTGTTGCTTTAGCGATTGCCAATAGGAACTGCTCCATGTTTTTATGACCACAACAGTTATTGTGCATCTCACATTCATGACACTTTAGGGTATTGTTTGTTTTGTCCCTCACAGATCATTACCTTTCCTCTGGCAAACTCGCGCTGGGAGAAGGCCAGCTGGTGGGAGGACTTGTTGTCCAGCAGGTAGCGAGGGGCAAAGGTCACGATGTGGGTGTCTCGGTAGCGGCCTTTCCCCTTCCTCACATTGATCCCTGAAAAACAAAAACCACCCCCCTGGCATTAATGAGCGGGCCAAAGACTGTCCTGCCCTCTCTAAGCTTACATTTCAAACGAGTCGTTAAAGTTTCACAATTTCTACCATTAATGTGAAATTATCTGTTTTCAAAAATTAAAGAGTAAATGACAATATAGGCTAGATTCTCAAAGCTATTTACTCCTAAATGTCCTTTGTGCAATTTTTTCCAAAAAAATACATCCAATAAAGTTACCAAATTGTAATTGGTGTTTTTTTTATTTTACAATAAAATTGTAGGAAATAGCTTTAAGAATCCAGCCGTTTGGTTTTAAACTTACAGGTTAATCACTGGCTTCAAAACAGAAGTGACACTCTGATTGGACATGACTTGCCTATATTGTAGATGAGGCCGGGCCGGTTCCCGTGCTGGATGACTTTGACTGCTCGGACTCCACTGCCCCCGTCCAGAGAGAAGCCCTGACACCAGCCGGGCACCCCCTCTGGATGAATCCCCTTCCCAATTCGCATGGTGCACCTGAGGGACAACAATGCGCACAGAATGACTCAGGATCATATTACTGGATAATTCACCAAACAACACAATACTCAAACCACAGGACCAAACTAAGAACAATTTTCATTAGGATCTTACATGTTTGGCTGCTCCTTGTCAGAGTAACAGAACAGCATGGGGCTGAGGCTGCGTGCCAGCTCGTGCTCTTCAAACTGCCCAGCTGCGTCCGTCTTCCCGTTATCCTGCCGGAAAATCAGGGGCAGCCCTGAAACAGAGGGGAGGTAGAGAATCATAAGCTCAATGCATCATTCCTCAGCCTGACTACTTTTGTCCTTGCCAACTGGCTAAGTGGTTCTCAAGTAAAACGTAAGTGCGACCGGCGTATGCAGAACAACACATAGCCAAATAACTTGCAATGTCCTTACTAGGATTCATCATACTTAAGCTGCAGCGTACATAACGGGTGAATTAAGTAACTGAGCGGCACAGAGCGAGAATTTTCCCACTCGGATCATTGATGAAATCTGCTCTGTAGCACTCTAACCTGCAGAACTGGGAAGGCTTTTAAGTGGGATCTTTCAAGTACAGATTTTTCAAAACAAACTGTTCTCCCGAAACAAACCACAACCCCACACAATGTTAGCCCTACCAGTCTTGTTGAGCAGCCAGTAGGGGGCAGAGATGAGGATCTTCAGGGCTCCCTGTGCTCTCAAGATGATGCGGATGGTCAGGCACAGCAGCCGCTTGTTCGGGTCGTAAAGCCGCATGCGCACCACGTAGTTCTGCGTGCCCAGGGGGATCAGCAGTTCCTTGCACACTGGGAAGTTTTCCAGATGCACCCCTGCGAGGGAGACAGAGAGAGGGGGAGGTTAGGGGCTACAAGACACTGGCTTCCCTTCACACACTACAGAGAGCCAGAGAGTAGGGTTATTAGGATTCCAATGTAATACTTATAAGAAACACAAGTCAGGTAGTCATTCGGCTGGTGTCTTCATCAGTGGTAGATTCTGTTGCATTCCTGAAACTTTTAAATTGTAAGAATACACATGCACACAGCCTATTTGACTTTAAAATTGCACTGACCCAGTCATTGGTAAGTTAAGACTGCCATTAAGATGTATAAGACAAACTGATGTTTTTTTGCAGTGACTTTCTAAAGGCATAGATTAAGTATTGATATTTTGATGGTTGGACTGTAGTTAGAACAGCAATATAAAACAGTATAAAAATGATATGATTTGTATTGAGTGTGGAGTAGTGGTTAGGGCTCTGGACTTCTGACCAGAGGGTCGTGGGTTCAGTCCCTTGTGGGGGACACTGCTGCTGTACCCTTGAGCAAGGTACTTTACCTAGATTGCTCCAGTAAAAACCCAACTGTATAAATGGGTAATTGTATGTAAAAATAATGTGGTATCTTGTAACAATTGTAAGTCGCCCTGGATAAGGGCGTCTGCTAAGAAATAAATAATAATAATAATAACAAAACTGCCTTTATTTACAGGATATGTCCTTCATATACATTTTCAGAAGATCACACACTTTTATAAGATTTTTAGGTAAGGTTCCAAGTTTATTTTTTCTATTTTAGCAAAATACGGCACACCGAGAGCTTTAGTAATTGGTGCAGTGAAAGATACTTGTCATGGGCACTGCTTGTTAAGCTTGTATTCCTTTTAGAAACACAAAAAGAAACTTTGTAAAACTCAATGGCAAATGTTTCAACGTTTGTTATTGAATTTTACAAAGTTTCTCTTAGTATTTCTAAATGTACCAAGGTTGTATAGATATGGATGATACTGTAAGAAGACTATGAACTATTAGTGTAAATGTGCCTGTTGCTCTCACCCAGCTCAATATTCTGTGAGGTGTCAGCTGCGTGCAGCACAGCCTCCTTGCCCGGTTTCAGGGCCCCCTTGATGGAGGTGCCCTTGATGTAGAAGCTCAGGTCGCAGGGTAGCAGGTTGGCCAAGACCAAGGTGGGCAGCAGGTAGATGGTGTGCCCTGGTTGCCGGTAGATCTGCTTGGCACTGCCAGGCACCGGTGTGGTGGGCACACAGTCAGGATAGTTTTCCTTCTTAATCACCACACAAAACCTGGAAACAAAAACAGTGGCAAACTTTACAGGGATGAAAATAAGACTCCCATTGCATAGCAGTTTATAAGGTTTGTTTGTATTAATAAGATGAAATCCTGACAGTAAATAAACTCAGATTCAATGACTCAAATGCATTTCTCAGTCACTAATTCAAACTGAAGGAAGCAGCTACTTGTGCAGTCGCGTGCCTGTCTGTCTTGGTTACCTGAAGCTGCGGTTCAGGTGCTCCTCGTAGTCTGCAGAGTGGCACTCCCTCTTGCTGCTGTTGACCTCGCCAGGCCGCTCCATGCTGGTCCAGTGGATGGGCGTCTTGCAGAAGAAGAGGCCCCGGCCCTTAGGCCGAGCCTGCAGCCTCCAGGAGGTGAGGTGAAGAGGCACAGCCTGGGACTCCCCGGGCAGGATAGGAGGCAGCACCACGGGCTCTGACACAACAAGCACACAGTCCGATCACACTCAGGGTGCAGACGCTTTCCTCAACATTACAATCAAGGACTTTAAGGGACTTTAAGGATAATTTCTTGGCCCTTTCTCCAACTGAACTATGCATTTGAGCAATAAAAAAAATATATATAAAAAAATAAACAAAAAAACAGCAGGTATTATTTTTCATCCAGTTCCCAGGAGGTAAATTACAAAGGCATCAAAAGCCACTGACCAGTTAAGCCACCCCAGTTAATTGTGGACAAAACCCCCAATGACTGGCTGGCATGGCTGTGCAGAGAGAGAGGGGGGGTTACTCACTGTCGGGGGCCGAGGGGCTGTCCAGTCGCACTTCCATGGGCACCTCCAGGCGGTTCTTGACCATCAGGGCTGAACGCACTGTGATGACCTTGCGGGCACTGCCTTCCAAAGTGATGGAGAAGACCACTCGTACAGGGGGCAGAGCTGAGAACTGAAATAAAAAAAGAGCTCTGGCACATTGTGACAGACAGGTGCTACAGAAAACAGGACCCTCTACAATATAATAATATTAATAATAATACACCTCTGTGACGTATGGAAATTTAAAACTAGAGCTATCATCACTATCATGTAAACACAGGATTCATATGTAGAATGGTAAGGGAAACAAGCTCCATATATCAATGGCGCTGAGAATGTCCAAATTTCATTACAATTGGATAAAGCAATGTGTAGACACATATACAGCTCTAAAGTGCGTCTCCACTATATCCCCATTGCTAGAACTGCGCCCTTTGTAAGTATAGAGAATGGAGCACCAGGAAGGGAGTGTTTGACAGTGTTTATGTTACTTCTCAAGCAGCGTACTTACATAGACATGGGGATGGATAATGTTAGTCTTACTGATCGGGCTTCCAACCTAGAAATTAAAGACAATGAACAATCACATTAACACACCATGGTACACGCGGTTTAATGTGTTAGAGGGGGCAACAGTGTGGAGTAGTGGTTAGGGCTCTGGACTCTTGACCGGAGGGTTGTGGGTTCAATCCCCAGTGGGGGACACTGCTGTTGTACCCTTGAGCAAGGTACTTTACCTAGATTGCTCCAGTAAAAACCCAACTGTATAAATGGGTAATTGTATGTAAAATAATGTGATATCTGTATAATATGAAATAATGTATAATGTGATATCTTGTAACAATTGTAAGTCGCCCTGGATAAGGGCGTCTGCGAAGAAATAAATAATAATAATAATAATAATAATAATAATAATAATAATAATAATAATAGAGACCAACTGACTCCTATACCCAACTGGACCTCATTAACCAACTGGGGTATGATGATACACTAAAGTCGCGGTTTGACATGCATCACGATATGCAGGTCATGAGAATAATGGATCACATTACATGTTAGGTCTTGATTGGCTACTTTGTATGACAGGGATGGAAATAAGTCTCCTTTTGCATAGCAGTTTCACCCATTTCAGATTTTAATACATGCTTGACCAGCCACAGTGTTTAGGTAACAAGCTCAAGCAAGTCTTATTAAACTCATAGTAAAACCAGGAATAGATCAAAGTGCTGTGCAATGGGAGTCTTATTTCCACCCATCCATGTATGATTTTGTGAAAAGGCAAAGACTCAAATGAGACGGGGAAGGTATGTTTTCATATCAGTTTTAAAAATGTATCATTCAATTACAATTTAGAAGACTACAAGTAGCTAAGCAGTATCGATAGTGGAGTTTCACAATACAAAATATACCTCCATTATGTTATGATATATCATGTGAATGAAGTATCATGTTTCATTGGGACCCCACTGATGAGACAGACTCCGCACCCCAACCCCTGCCGTGTGTTTGCAGTCTGACTCACCATGCTGGAGGGGTTGTTGCGATCCGGTGCAGCGTCTCGGAAGAACACCCCCACCTTGTCCACGGAGACGGGTTTCACCTGCTCCCAGCCCCCAACCCGCACCAGCAACTGGTGCAGCTTCAACTCGTGAGTGTGTCTGCAGTGAGAGAAGCAGGTTAGAGCAAACACAGCAACGAGAACACACACACACCTGCTGTCTTACCCAAGTAAAGGTTGTATGTTTAACCAGAAGGCCTACCACACGATGTACCACTGAACAGGGAACAGACTAGCAGAGCTAATGTTTCTTACATAAACTCAGTGCCTGATGTAGAATTAGAGCTCTATTGAGAGGAGAGCTGTACACTTTCAGTTTTAAAAGCCAATAGAATAGGAAGCAGAAACAGAAGTGACTCTAAACACGAAGAAGAATATATTAGTTAAGATAACTGGATTATTCTAATATGTCATCACTTTCTCAGTTCGGTTGGAAACAGCCCTCCTTTCAAGTTACATATCCCAGTTTAAGGGAAAAACAAATATTGTCTGTCATACCTGATTTAATTGGTTCCAGGGGTAAAAATACCATCTCTCAGAAGTAGTCGTTATTCTACATTGTAGTTGATTTATTAACGTTGGGGCATTATGAACAATGTCAGGTACATCAGTGTGTCTAAGTAGGGTATTGTATGGTACTGCATGTATACTATACAAAGAATCATTAAAAATGATTACAAAACAAAGCACTAGAATACAGTGTGTTAAATAACTGAGCGGCTCAGAGTGAGAATTTTTCTGCTCACCGTGTTTTTTGAATCTGCAACTGAATCCATTCTGTCCTGCTAAGACCTGAATTTACTGTTTTGGACCCGTAATAAAATGTGCCTTGATCAGTTTCCATCAGAACCGTTCAGTTGATAACAGCATGTGTAAATGATATATGCCAGAGGTCCATCAGTTAATAGATGGTATGGTATCGTACAGGATCGGATATGACAGATTTTACTGTAAATGTCCTTAAAAAATGCATGAATTCTGGCATCATTTTTTAAAATATTACTGCATTAACTAAGTCATCATTTAAGCGCAGTGACAAACAAAGCCCATTTTCCCATTTTTGACACAGTGTGCCTCTTCCAGTGGCTGCTCTTTCCCCAGCTTGGCTCCAGTTGGAGTGTCAGTCCCTGACAGAGTGCCCGCGGCATGTACCTGTGTCGCAGCTTCTCTCTGGCTTCAAACACAAAGGGAATCTCCTCTCCCGGCAGAACTTCACGCCATTGGCTGACGTTGAGGGTGTCATCTGAGCTCCTCCCCTCCTCACCATCAGAGATAGGGTCTGAACTTCCACTGTGGGACAGAGCCACCCTGTTGGACAAGAACAGAATGACATGTGAGGTCACAAGTCAAAAAAGAAAAAACAACAAAACAATAATAGTATAGTCAATCTTACCTTGTGGGCGTGGTGGTGATGGTAGCGAACCACATGGTACAGCCGGTGTGGTTCCTCAAGGCGTACGGCACAAACGGTTGTCTTCTCTTTGAGAACTTCACATCCGCTGCAAGGCAAGTTCATTTAACAGCTGAAAACAATGGGCACGTTACACAAGTGAGCTGCTCAGAGCTCAGAGCAGCTCAGTGGAAGAACCCTACTTAACGGCATGCTCAGTTCCGCTCCCCCTGAGCGGCTCAGAGTGCTGCAGAGCAGATTTCATCAGAGATCAGTGTGAGAGGGAAAAAGTCTCGCTCTGAGCCGCTCACTTACTTAGCACACCCTATATCTGCTCCTGCCTGCAACTAATATTGTATCAATGTGTTTATCATTATTGAAGACATCTTTCAAGGCTAACCCGACCATGGAGGACACACTGATTAAAGTTAGCAAGCCACCATGGTGTTTGACTGCACACAGAGCACAGCAATGACAAGTGATTGATGAGCATCCGAGTGGGATGTTTACAGACATTCTCATGAGTGAAATAAACCAGTGCTTGTACAATGCAGCATGCACTAAAGAGGTAAGTATTTCCATGTGTCATTCTCTTCATGGTGTGAACGAATGGGGAAATATACACTAATAAGATTAGTGATTGTGAAGGATTGGAGTCAATCAAGAATGGATTACAGAAGGACTGGCCTACCCAGGTGCCTGTGCGCTATCCCACTCCTGTTTCTTGTTCCAGCCAGACCATACCATTTGTATCAGTCTGCATTGCTTTACAAACTCCAGACAGCAACATGTTATTAGCTAACTGATTTGTGTGAAGTATTAACAATGTCTATCCACGGTACTTTTTTCCTGACTGCATCTTTTATTTGACAGTTTTGCTTTCAGAATTTAATATATTATTAACTTGTGTTGCATTTGATTGCATCACAACATTTTGTTTTATTTCATTTTGTGGGGGCTTGGTTTCATTTGAGTAACTGAATGATTTTTTGTGGATGTGTGTGGATGCATTACTGATCTCTGTCAGAGAAAGGCAGATGTTCTCTGACTGCACAATGATTTCACAGATGCTGTTTCTGATCACAGTGTAACCAAGGGGTGCATCTGTGCA
This sequence comes from Acipenser ruthenus, assembly GCF_902713425.1. Classification (NCBI taxonomy): domain Eukaryota; kingdom Metazoa; phylum Chordata; class Actinopteri; order Acipenseriformes; family Acipenseridae; genus Acipenser; species Acipenser ruthenus. The sequence continues at coordinate 5,841,006 of NC_081215.1, forward strand.
ATAGCCTTTTTGGAAGAGCTGTTGACTACAATCATGGCCTTGGATCCCCTCTCTTCTGTTCTGCAGTGAACTGCCAGGGGCCAGAGCTTTTTCTGGAGATTTAACTTATCGTGTTTGTTCCCCTTGTCAATACATGAAGAGCGTCATATATTAAGTATTTTCATTGTGCTATTTCCATTACTGACTAAACAATGTAATTCAAATGTATTTAAATTTAGTAAAGGGAAAATGTCCATCGTGGTTCTACCGGCTATAGGGAGATGCTTCTTTAATGTATTTGTTTGTAAACCTATCTGTGCTCAGAACAGTACCTCTAGAGTGGATCTGCCTCTCAAGACTAGTCAGGCTGGCTGTGCTTCTAGTTCTAAGGTAGGCAAGAGGGAGACCTAACAGAGCAGAGATAGAGAGTTAGTGGGGACAGGGGGAGCTTGAGGGAGGGATACAATACCCAGGGAGAAGGACAGAGTGAAACAGCGAAGACCTTCCGATCAATACTGTAACCAGCATGAATAATAAGACCAGACTGATTGCTCTAACAGTATTCACTCATCAACATGCTCCCTGATATAACATAACTATAGAGGACACCCCGTTGACTATCAGCACCACACATCAAAATGATGTGAATGTGCTCCTCTTTGCTAAAAGACATTTCACACCTCAAAGAAACAGACACACTGCAATATTAATTCCTATGATGCCAAACTTATGGGACACCCTGAATATTGCGGATATCTCGAAACGTTACATGTTAGTTATAAAATCCATTATTTCAATCAGCTTTATTATTACATATTAATTTTAGTATTATTCACACAGTTTCTGAATGTTAGTTTTAATTTGTATGCATGCACAATAAATACATGTTACCCCCGCCCCCCATACACAAGACTTACTCTGCCCGAAGGATGGGGGGTCTACCGAAGAGCCCATCCAGGAGACAGAGGGAGAGGCCCCAGCTTGCCCCAGCTCTTCCCCCTTGCAGTAATCTGCTAGCCAGGAGGACTTGGTCATGTTGTACTGCTCTAGGGGATGCAAGCAACAGAGACTGGGTTACAGAGGCAGTTGTGGGATCAAACATTTCTATCCTTTGATGTTTTATATTCTATCATTTTAAACATCGAGATTGCATTCATGGAACCTTAGGCTAAACCCCAGACAATAATTTTTAAACACTCTTAAAAAAACATTCCTTAAAAGCATCTTTAAACTTCTATTAATAGGGCACAGGTAAATGTTGCAATTTTCTAGTTGAGTCCAATAGCCCTGAACCAGTGGACTATATTTCAGCAATTTCACACTTTTTGTTGTTTATAACTTTAGTTTCTGACTGCAGATCCTTTGAATGCAACAATCAAGTCATCTTGTTTCAGCCGATCCCACTCCAGGGGATAAGGACAAGATATCATGTCTAGAAATGTACCCAATATAAAGGATGCTTACAATTAATGTTTATTGGTTGCTGTAGTGAGCGTACACCTCTGGAACTGCCCAGATAATTGTGATACAATGTAAATACAGAGTTTCCACATACAAACCAAAATGTACTTATTCATTTGGCTGGCATGTTCTCCTCTCCATTGGTTTCGACACTAGAAACAGTTCAGTAATACCTAGTAAGACAGATGTGATGTTGACGTCCAGTCTCTGTCTGGCTTTGATTCCCAGTTTCAAGCGAGGAGGATGTAGATGTCCAGCGGCCTGTTGCTGCCAGGTAACAGAGCAAGGCCAGGGCTCGATGAACGGCTCCCAGCCTAGAATCAAGAGCGAAAGGGTTACAAGGGTTTGATGGGCGCGTGATTAGGGACTGCACTGTGGAAGGTAGTGAGTTTAAGAAGCTCAGTGGTTAGAATGCTGGGCTGCAGTGAGGAAGGTAGTGGGTTTCAGAAGCTTTGTGTAGCTTAGGAGAGAAAAGCTACGCAAACACAGTTGCCTTACCAGAGAGCTCACGGTTGTAGTAATCTCCTGACAGAGTGAAGCTGGCGGTCCCCTCTGGGTTTGAACCCACCCGCTGCAGAAAGTACAGTCCTGTAACAAGAAGACTTCAATGAGCACCACAACACCAGCACACTGCTCTACAAGAAAGCTGCTCTGCACACATGGGAATTAGAGATAGTTTTACTTTTCCCCAGAATCAACACGATTATGGATTACCACAGTCCTAAATACTGCAGCTAAACTAAATACTTCAGAACTAACAATTGAAGCCAGTGGCAGTAGATTCAATCTTGATTTATCTTGTCTTAAATGACTTATAAACAGGCTTAGAACAAAAGTCTCTTATTTATGGTACCTAGTCAGAAACTTCAAACTCATTTTTTTACAGTTTCAAAAAAGATCGGGCTTTGCAGTGAATGTTTTATACCCAATTTCCAATTACTTTATATCCATATTTCTGAAAAATGAATTTCTTATATTGTGTGTTCTGTATCTCTGATGTGCTTTTTGCTTAGATCAATTTTTGCCGACTTTTCCCCAAACACAGGAATGCTTCTGAAACGGCTCCTCAAAGCTTCCCCTCTGGGTTTCAGAGCACAGCGCAACAGTAACTGAAATAAGCCTTGAGGAGTCCTTTTGTTGCCGAAATAACAATAGGAAATCATACACACACACGACAGGATATTAGCAGGTAAGAAATTCAATATTAGGACAATGCAGATGGAAGAATTATCTTTTTTTTGTTTTTTTGTTTTTTTAAATTTAGTCGTCGCCAATTATTTTTACCCCGGTTTTCACCCCAATTTAGCATGCCCAATTATTATCTGTATTCCCGGCTCACCGCTCGCAACCCCCCCGCCGACTCAGGAAACGGAGGCTGGAACACGCGTCCTCCGAAACGTGCTCCTTCCAAGCCGTCATTTTTCGCACTGCAGATCCACAGCAATGCTACCAGACCTATAGTGCCGGAGGACAACACAGATCTGGCGGCTCCGCTGCAGAGCCACAGGCGCCCTATCGACCACAGGGGTCGCTGATGCGCGGTGAGCCGTGGATTCCCCTGCCGACCTAAGCCCTCCCTACCCGGGCAGCGCTCAGCCAATTGTGCGCCGCCCCCTAGGAACTCTCGGTCACGGTCAGCTGTGACATAGCCTGGATTCGAACCAGCGATCTCCAGACTATAGGGCACATCCTGCGAGGAGCGCCTTTACTGGATGCGCCACTCGGGAGCCGGAAGAATTATCTTTAAGACTTAAGTCCCTACAAGGTGGGAGTGTAACATCAACAGGTCGTCACACACACACACACACACACACACACTCACACACACACACGCACACACGCACACGCACACACACAAACACACACACACTCACGTGAGAAGGTGATCTCAGCCAGTGGCACGTCGCAGTCCAGACAGTCGTCAATGAAGCAGATACACACGCTCTCCGCCTTCACCTCCACCCCAGAGAGAGGGTGGGCCACGGGATGGGCACAGCCAGCGGCACCACTGCCCACAGGATGTGATGTCACTGACTCTGCATTCTTGAAGAGCCATGTGGCGGCCTGGTCCAGCTGACCTATCGGGGAGCGAGCCAATGAAAAGATCAATAGTGACCATTGACTGCTTATTGGCCCACTGTGCGTTTTACAAGAGCAAAATATTTAAACCATTTTTCACTGGCCTACCATATTAATTTGATAAACAAAACACCTATTTAATGTTTATACTGGCATAACAGCAGTAATACCCTCTTACACAAAATTACCAGAGCAGCTTCTACTATAAAAGAATAATAGGAGTTATCTAGTACTCCCCTTTCCTAATCTGATCCCCTGGTAAATTCACCCTCCAGAGATGTTCCTAACTAGAAATGGAACCGATTAAAAGGGAATTGGAATTGGTCATTTATTTTAAAAAGGAATTGCAATTGAAAACAAGGGATTGACCCCAACCATGTTCCTAGCAATGCTTGCCAGTACCTTTACAGAGAACCAGGGCCCGTCGACAGTCCTCTTTCTTAAAGCCCAGGTCCTGCAATCGAGTCAGCTGCGTTTCTGCAAACAGAAGACATATGACCTAAGGTACATTCAAGGTGTTATACAGGCAAACATCACACCGTTTACGCAGTACACCTTCCTGATAAATCCAGATTTACAGTCCTGCGCTCACCCAGGATGGCTTCTGTTTTGTGCCTGAAGAGTTCCTGGGTGGTCTTGGAGGTGCTGGGCTCTGTGTCCAGGGTGGGGTCTGGAGGGGACCCCGAGGTGGGGATGGACTTGGCAATGGCAAGAAAGAGCTGCACATCGTTGTAGGAGAGGCGGATATCCAGGGCTGGGAACTGGATCTAGAGAAGAGGAGGGAGGCAAAGGCATGGCTTTAGGGATAGAGCCCATTTGCCAAGTTTCCAGAAGTATTGGATGATGATGCTGCTAATTCCTATTAACTGTGATTTTCTCCCTCGTTTGTAGTTCTTGCTCTCTCACACATTTTATGTACAAATCCTAAAAATAATAACTTCTCAGTAGTTGGCTGTCAGTAAAAAAAAAAAAAAAAATTAAAACATACAGAATGATTTATAATATTATTATTGTTCCCTAGCTTTCGCTTCTTCCAAAGTGTTTGCATTCATTTCAATAATAATTGTAATATATGTTATTTAAATGCAGTTGTAACATCTAGCCAAGTTCAGCCCCCTGACCCCACGGTGACCCCCACTCGCCCTCTGACCCCACGGTGACCCTGCTTGGCCCCCTGACCTCGAGCAGCGGAGGGAAGTCCTCTGTGTTGAAGGCATCTAGCAGTCCAGAGCTGCTCTGGTATGTGGGGTTCCCCATCAGCTCCACCTGCACATTGACAGGGTCGATGATAGAGAGGGCCGTCTCCTGCTCACTGCCCAGCCGGCACGAGAACACCTGGGAGGGGAGAGATGGAGGGAGGGAGAGGGAGAAAAGTAGACAGAGATGGAGAGGGAGAGGGAGTTGAGGAATGAAGGGAAAGAGATAATTAAGGTTTCCATTTAATTTTAGAAATCAAACTTGAATATGCATATTGTATCTATTTAACACTTGGCAATGTTTAAAAACACTGAAACTCTAAACTATTAATCCCCCTAGATAGGACTGCACTTTTTGTCACTCAGTATTTGCCCGTGCCTCTCACCTCGATTCCCGCGAGGCTGCCTGAGAAGGGGCGCTCGGCTAGGCGTGGTTTGTAGGTCAAGACGGTGGTGCCCTTGAGGATGATGGCGTTGGTGTCGAGACAAGAGGAGTCCTCAACCACCACAAACTCTGTGCCTAAAACAGTCAATCAACAGGAATGCCACTAACACAGTATCACCCGCCAGAGCTCAGAATGCAATAGCACTGCGGAATATCCAGTTTCTTCAAATTCCGAATACATGGCTTTCATTAGCCCAACGTTTGAGTCTGAAACTTAATGTCCTAACAACTGTATATCTCAAAATCAAAAGGTGGAATTCTGCGAGATGCACAAACACTTTGCGCTTGTTTGATGAGTAACAGGTATCTGGAACTGGTCACTGAACTGATTACGTGCGTAATAAAAACGGGAGTAGTTAATGAATTACAAAAAGTTAGTAAGCATGGCAAATAAGGATCTAAGCAAAAACAACAACTTATCAAATTATACAGAACAATATAATATTATATTAAACCGGTAAGACATTCAATATTAGCAAAATGCTGATGCTGCATCCCTTCAAGGCCTTGGTGTTAGGTCACTTATCGGAGCTGTCTCTTACCTGTGACGTTGATCTTCACCTCCAGATGGTGCTCCTGGGTGACAGGGACGGTGGATCGCTTGGTCACCACACCGGTCTTGATGGTTTTGGGCATCACAGCTCCGGACGGTGCCGACTCTGTGCTGCTCCCACTCGACCAGCGCTGCCGAGGAGGAGGGGGGGCCTTCTCCGCCGGAGTGCGCAGGAAGTCACGCACCAGCAGCAGCCAATCGAAGATCAAGAAGACACGCAGGTTATTGAGAACCACCGTGAAGCTGGAAGAGTCACGCGTAGACCTGGCAGGTAAAGAACAGCATGTCAAAGCAGAAATCACAGGCATTCACTGTGTCAATTTTCAATTTTGAAAGGAATTGAACACATCTTAGTTCTATCTAGGATCTCATCAAGACCAGAACAAGCATTTTGTCTCTCTAAGTACAACCATTAATCTGCTCCCTTGCAACACTCTGCCCCTAATGGATATCAGAACTCAGTAAAATAGAATAAATGTTTCTAGGTGCTCTATTTAGGTAGGGGGGGGGGTTATCTTTTAAAACAGTCAACAGGATGTGATGAAGGAAATTGTCCATCCCTTTTTTTTTTCAAAATCTTTGGTGGTCCGAACAGGAGGACCTACCCTTTCATTTGTTTAAGTGCTGATAACAGCTTCATTTCGCAGATAGCTGTGTACCTGAAGTGCAGCTCCATCTGCAGGGAAGCTCGGTTGGCCCCGGTTTTGGAAGGCTGGAGGATGCAGTCAAAGACGTTGTGCCTCTGCTCTGTCCCGCTGGCAGCTTGTCCCTTGCTTGTCACACTGTGCCCCATGTTGCGAGTATCGAAAGCCAGGAGGGAGTGCGACACCAGGTTCACAGACTTGGTGCCATTGGAAAAGCTCTCATACAGCAGCTTGGATTTCATGAAATCAAACCTGTGAGGCAGATACAGCAGCATTGTGTAAAGAAGTACTTACTAAAAATCAATCAGTTTTGTACTTGTGTTGAGCAAATGTGATCTCATATTTTTACAATGAAGTTTTCAAAATTTTGAAACATCCAGTACAGTCCAGTTGAAAAGCCTTATTCCTTTAGTTTTAATGTTTGGATCTATTAATGATCCTGAGTGTAAGCCGATGAAGGGATCACAATTCTACAAATAGATCTATTTATTAGAGATGGAAAGATGCATTAAAACAAAAGAAGAAAAGCTTATTGACCTCAGAAACCATTTCAAAAGATAATGGGAACCGGGACTGGGATTATTTTCAAAGCTTTTTTTTTTTTAAATCATTTCAAAATGTTACTAGAAGGAGACCCATCAGGTAATTCATTTAAGGACTTAAGTAGTTAGGTTGTTTATTTTTTTTTTTTTTAATGGAGTACAATTTAGAGTAAAGACCTTTGAAAATCTCTCTTATTGTTCCGGCCTGACATAATGACAGACTGGACGGAGGAAAGTGTACCTTGCGAGGGAGGTGCTGCCCCCTGCTGTTTGGGAGGAATCGAGCAGCTCCAGACTGACGTTCATCATATCGACGAGTAAGGACAGGCTTGTGTACACCTCTCCACTCAGCACCGTCTGCAGAGGAACAAACAGCAGCTGAGCACCTGGACACACACTGACGTTTGAAAACCAATGGATACATGTTTAGCACATTTCTTCCTTAATGTCATTGTTAAGATCTAGAAACCTTCAACAATAAGGCTGCAATCTGAATAGAATCAGTTTTTTTTTTTTTTGTTGTTACCTTTTCACTTATTTTGTTTAATACTTTTGGGCACCAATCCAAGTATACAATTGTATCCCCAGCCAGAGATAATCCGGATTCTGACCACTGATTTAGTAGCTGCAAACACTGCTGAATGGAGTGGTTATGGGAATACATCTTGGCATGTGACATTGGCCTCTATAGAAAATGAAAGCCAGTCTTTGCTGACGGTCATGTTAAATTGGTCTCATGACTAATACAATAAGAACTGAAAGTACATATTTATGGATATCACAGGGAAGCTGCCACATTTACAATCTGTTGTGCAAATAGCATTTCTGGCCCATGTACTCTGGTGTAATATATTAAACATGTGTACTGATCTGACAGAGATTTAAAGAGATAACAGTAGGCGCTGGGTTGGCAGATGCTTCACCCAAAGGAAATCGTGGTCACATGGTGAAATCATGGCCCATGGTGGACCTCCACCGTACTGACAGTGTTATGGCAGGTTTCATTTTTAATTCCAAAATATATGTGACTATCTACAGGGATGGAAATAAGACTCCTATTGCATAGCAGTCTTACATATTCCATGTTTTGATACATGCTTGATCAGCCACAGTGTATAGGTAACAAGCTCAGGTGTGTCTCAATAAACTCATAGTAAAACCAGGAATGGATCAAACTGCTATGCAGTGGGAGTCTTATTTCCCTCCCTGGTTTATCTAGGAAAACAATATTTGTCAGGTAGAGGTGTCAAGTGGCTGCAGTGGTTCTGTAAGGGGTCATGTGATCTGTGTGTATAGTGTGTGAGCAGGTGCTGGGATCCTGTAGGATGTCTTGTGTACAGTGAGTGTATCAGGTATGCAGGGGTAGGTGCTGCTCTCTTACATAGCTTCTGGGGTCCTGCAGGTTGTAGGGTCTCAGGAACTCCTCCACTGGCTCCCCTAGGTTGTTCTCCAGCAGTCCCCTGATGAGCCGGTAGCGCTCCAAGTCCAAGGAACAGTGCACTGAGGACAGGCTGCCATGGATAGACATGTCCGGCACGGCGTGACTCAGCTCCCTGAGTGGTGTGGTTGGGGGGGGGGGAGAAAAAGGGTCTTTTGAGTTACGAAGAAGTTTACAGCTCTTGCCAAAGGTTTTGCATCACCTAGAATTTTAGGATTGAGACATAATTAAGACATAATTCTGGTACTACAATACTGCATTTGCTCTCCTTTGATAACCAGTATATCCTGAGCTGGTGGTATCTGTGCTGCAGTCTGCTTGCTGTTTTGGAGCTCACTTGTCCAGGTTCCTCTCCACTTGCAGTTTGAGCCGGCAGCGCTCCTTCAGCAGGTTGACCCCGGTGCGCCTCACCGAGTAGGAGGGGAAGAGCAAGTCTGTGCTGGCCTCCTTCTCATCCTCCCCACACTCCGAGCTGTCCCGAGGCAGCCGCTCTGCAGCAAAGATATCCACCTCCTGAAGGTCCAGCACAATGCAGTCCAGCAGGCACACATGGTCCTCTGAGGAGACAGAAAAAGGGGAAAAGCAGACTGTTTGTTCAATGAAAAAGGAGATCACCTACATCCACTGAGTAACAATGTAGCCTTAGACCAACGGCAGAAGGACTGTCCCAGATTCTGACAGGAAATTGTGCTTGTGAATATCCTTAACAAGTTTCATCACAACTGGATAAACGGTGCTCTAGACATATGTAAAAAAGAAACCATGACTTAAAAATGGATGTCAAACAGCTGCTCCACTCCACCCTCACCTGGGTTTACCGGGATGTCCACTACGGGCATCCTTCCCGGCCCCCACTGCGGGCGGCCCAGTGTGAAAGCAGGGGGGTCACTCATGGAGTTCGCCTGGTCTGGGGGAGACTTACTCTGGGTCTCTTGCTCACTCGCCCCCTTCTTACCTTCACCCTGGGGGGCATGCTTCTCACGATCCTGCTCCACAAAGACAGAACAGCATTAGGTCAGCATCAAAGATGCCACATTAAAACATGTTCACTTGATCACTTTCAGAGGCATATCTGACGGAGTTCCGTAATAAGTAGGGATTGTAATGGCCAGGACAATTACCCAAGCCAAGTAGCAGTCCCATTGTCTTACAAGAATTATGATGTGAAGCATAAATAAATAAACAAACAAACAAACAAACAAACAAATAAATAAATAAATAAATAAATAAATAAATAATCAATCAATCAAAAACCTAGCCCAGTTGCCTCACTCTAGTCAAATCAAATGCTATCAAGTAATAATCCACACCATGCAGTAAACGCGATTCAGAATATCATTTCATTTTTTTTTTTGTTTCACAGAATCTACCACAGCCATTCCTAACAATGCTTTAACGTTCACTCTGCCAAAGCACATATCTGGCCTGGTTTCTGACAGCACAAGTGCCAAGCTTCTCCCCAAACAAAGAGATACAAACACAGGTGCTAGCAGAAGTGAATTGGCCAAAGGTATTGCTTTAAAAGTAGATTTCACCACAAAAGAACCCAAACCCATACTGACACCCGAACAACAGACCAAGTATTCCTGTTTTGTTTATTATAATTGTATTTTCATTGACACCAATGAAAGTGTTACAAAAAAGCCAGATCAGCTGGAAATTTTCAACAAAGAAGAGCGAAATAAACAGATGAAACCAAGCACACTTCCAAATGAGAAGGAAACAAAGAAAACACACACGCACATGCTGGCACAAGCCATGCTCAGAGGGGTACCTGGAAATAAGTAGGATCCTTGTAGGAATTTGCATGCAAAATCAAATTCTTAACAAACGAAAACAAAACTGCATTAATTTTCACGGTTAGACAACAAACACCAAAAAATGGCTAAAGTATTAAAGGATATTGACTTTTATTTATACAAAGAGTAGAGGTCACAAAAAAAATCAATCTTCTAATATCTTAAAACTGAATCATGTCAATCCACAATGCCTCACCAGGTTTCAGAACAATGCTGTGATTATTTTCTGTGGAACTACCAACAGATGAAAATGTATCAATTGCCTCTTTACACCCAGGAGCTCGAGCGTGGATGTTGGCAAGCTACCGCCTCCTGGAGGAGAAGGGCCAGCACTGCAGGTGACAGCTTTGCGCTCACCTGGCACATGGCCAGTAGGGGCTGCTGAAGCAAGCTGAGGCAAGTAGCAAGCCTTCCCAACCTGTGGGAGTGCCATTGCCAATACAACACTCCTTGTTAACTCCCTAGCCAAGATCAGTGCCTTTGCACAGCCAGAACTTGCCCTTCTTATCTCTATGACTCACCCTGCACACCACGTGGTCCTGTCTGTAACAAGTTAGCCACTCAAGGACCCATTTTTGATTTTGACAACATTTTGGTTTAGGTTGCCATTTGTTAAATGATAAAAGAGGTAAGAAAAAGCAGGCAAGACATTCAAACGGGACAGGAGATACTTGAGAAAGAGGACTCACCAGAGATGGGAAAAAGGAATGAGCCATGGTAATTTTCTCTACCTTGTCTCGGAGAGAGAAGGTGCCCGGCGAGCCCGCGTTCAGGAAGCGGTTGCGGACTCGCAGCTTGCCCAGGTTGGCCACGATGAGGCGGTGAGAGCGGGAGCTCTCTGGGATGAGGAGGACCGGGGCGCCTGCCTCAATATCCAGGAGGACCCGCGCAGCTCGCTGAGGACGCTCTCGAACCTGACAGAGACAGAGGAGACGGGTCGGTGAGTGTGGCACTGTGCTGCCATGAGCAGCGCTATTTTTGTCTGAACACCCCCTGTGGTAAAACATGAGAGGAATTGCACCTTTAGTTTGTAAACATAAAATATAACGCCCTGTTAAAAATATTTAGACGTTAAGAAACGTAAAATATAACATATTCAAAAAATAAAACTCATGACTGATCTTTTATTTGTGTGTTTAACAAACTCCTGTGAACACCTGAAGTAATAATTTTAATGCAAGCCTACAGAAATCCCACCTTCCTCCAGGATTGCTCAAAGACTGTGATCCAAGGGCAAAACATGCTCATCACTTTATTTAACATGCCAATGCAACATTAAAAGACAAGTATGAGGTAATGAAGACTTTTTAGCAATTATTTATTTTATGAAGTATGTACTTTGAACAATGTCTGAGATAAATTTGATTGGATGATACCTATAACTTGACCTAGAAGTTCAAATATATACAGAAGACACTATCTCTAAGCGTTTGGTATGATCAAAAGTCAATTACATTTTGCCCCAGGGTTTTGTAAGGACATATTTTAACAAATGTTAAAGCCTTCCAAAGGCATAGCATAGTTTACTGCAAAGTGAATGAGCCACATTTATCCTCTCATCTGTCTAAAAAAAGATTAATTAAAGCTTATAAGCAGGAATGAAACATTCCAGGAGTGATCAAGACCTAATCACATCACAAACTGAAATGACGTCCAACCTTGTTTTCGAAGAAACTGGAAACACTTTCTCAAGTTATGTAAAACTTTTTTTAAACCCAGTCTTGCACTGTTATATAATCTGGCGCCCGATCATAAGACTTCACGTTACAACAATAGTAAAGTCTGTGCTACTATTGTTTCTATGTATTTGATCTGCATCAAACCACACAAAAATCAAACACAGCATCCACACTCAGAAAATAAGAAGTATCAATCTAGCAGCTCAAAATTCTTTCTAACAGTTACAGATGTGTGCATCACAAAATACAGCAATACACCTTCACTGTTCTTCCCCCACTGACCCTATTTATTTATTTGATTATTTAACCAGGAGATTTACCCATTGAGACCGAGGCCTCATTTACAAGGGGTCCTGTAAAACAATCAAAAAGACAATTACAAGTACAAAAAACACAATAAAAACATGTGTGGCTCAAACTTAAATCAGCGGCACACAGAGATCAAAGGACAGAGTAAATAAGACATATCTGTTTGTTAATGTGGACTGAAGGAGAAGCATTGGCAGGAGGAAGTTCCACGTCTTCGGGAGTTGACGTGCAAAAGATAATTCTTTCGTATGTGTTCGAACTCCTTGAACAGCCAAATTAACAAAATCTTGAGCATAAACTGTAGCCAATGCTAGTCCTGTCTACCTAGAAAAGCAGCATTTCTGGAAGTCTGCCTTCTGATAACTATGCCTCCTAACTTCATCAGTGCTGTATCCTGCCCTTAATCAGAAAGAAAGCAGATTTGTTTCATTTCAAGTATGTTTACAAGATTAGTATTATTATTATTATTTTTTTTATTTTTTTTTACATAATCCATAAGGTTGTTAAAAATCTCAATCTTGTTTTTGAGGTCAGAACATACAGGACTGTAGAACAGAACAAATCCCAGTCCCAATTAACCAGCTTTTGTCAAGCTTTCGAACAGCAATTAATTAAAATCGCCTCAGCTACTGATTGAAATACTTGGTGGTGTTCCAGTCTGGTATTTTATCCAATCTCTTTTCTTGGTTTCATACTGTTTGTTATTTCTTAACACTTTGTCTTGCATGTGAATGCTGTCGAACAGACAGCAGTGTTTTTTTTGTGATGCACTGCTGACCCCTGCAGTTCAGACAAGGTAATGATTTATCAGTTAGAAAATAACTTCCCTGGGGGATATCACCTTTAAATCTTCCACGTTTTATATTTTTCTTTTCTTTAAATTTAACTCCCATTTTTCTACCCAATTTGAATGTTGTGAGAAACAGACAGAGGTCTTTCACCTTTCACAGACATAAGTCTAAGTTCAGCTTGGGGGCTTTTGGCTCAAGTTTGTTGCGGTGTCTATAAGCCATAAAAAATGTGATTTAGAGAGGAGAATTAGGGGGATAGAAAAAGCCCTTTCTCTTTCTTAATACCAACTGAAAGAGCTACATTTATCCAGTCATTACAAGAAAGGCCAGCTAAATCCTACACTGACATTCCTGCCTATATTTCAGCTGCCTTTTGTTGTAATGACTGGATAATTATTACTCTTTTAGATTTTATTAATTAATGAATTCTTCTTTCTGCTCGAGAGAAAATTCACGTCCAATGACGGTAAGCTCTAGAAACTGAAGTGTCTACAATACAAGCCCAGTGTAAGCATGGAAACACCTAGTGTCTGCTGCCAGTATCTGAATTTGTCTTGATTGTAAGCTTTGTTAGTAGGAATAAAAAAAGGAAGTTTGTCCTGTTTGTGCTAACAGAACACTATTTCAAAAAGAAAAAGTTGGAAGTGCCACTGTATTTTTTTTTAAGTTTAGGTCTTTGCATTCATTTAATGATGTGCCTTTTATTGAGTTTTTGTTCTCAATTTCTCAGAAAGGCCTGGTTTCTGGGTACTCACTGCATGGCCCTCCATGGCGGCCCGCTGCCTGCCCAGGACGTCCTGCAGCTGGGTGAAGTGCTGAATGAAGGCCACCACCTCGGCCTGGAAGCGCTGGGTGTGCACGTACTGCACCGACGCCATCTGCAGGCTCACCTTGATATCACACCTTCGCAACAGACTGGGGTCAGGGAGACCATACCTGTGGAATAAGGTAGGTCAGAAACAAGTTATACTACATTACAAAGCTTAACAGTCCCCCCCAGCTATTTATTAAACTGACACAGATGATGTATTACTTGTAGATATCGAAGATCAGTGCCTCGCCCCCTCTAGTGGTGAAACGCTCCCGGTACAGATCTCCATGTGGGGTCAGGTCGCTTAGAGACAGGCTTCCCAGGCTACCCTGCAAAGACAGATCTCCGTCTGGAAAACAAGAGGAAATCTGTCACTGATAACATCCAGGCCCAGGGTTAAAGAGGCCAAACTCCCACAGACCCCCCTTTAAACAATATTTTGTTGAATTCTTCGTACTGTTTATTTATTTTTTATTGCAACTGCTGTGATATTTCTATTTAAACATCCCGTGTCGTTGAACTCCCTGTTATTTGTACAGACTTGACGTCACATTAGTGTCCATGAGATTCAGTTCAAATAACTAGACCCTTTATAACAGTATACAACAAATGTCAAAAGACATTAAAGACAAAAATACTTCTAGTCGAAATGTTTGTCATTAGTTTCTAGTTTATTTCTAAAGTAAATGTAAGACCACCATGTCCTGCCCCTCCCTCCTTTTACTTAACAATTGCCCCGTTTATCTGCACAAATATAATCGTATGCAAGCTAGCTATTTGAGGAACTGATTCCAAACTCATCTGTGAATTCTCAACCAAATCTTCAGCTGGAATCTGGTTGCGGGATTTTTTTTTACCAGATTCAAGTTCCTAGATTCAGAAGCATAGATTCCCTCAAACCCCATTAAGTTTGCACATTCATTTTTGGATTCAAAACAGTCCATTTACAAAAGGACTGAATCCTTGAGTTATAGCTTTTATGAATAGGCCCTCAAGCATATATACACATATTTGGGTTGGGGTTAAATGACAGGTACTGTGGGTCATGGCAGCCTATTAACAATAGAGTGGTGATGTGGAGTGCAGGGCAGGGTTCGGACTCACCAATCATTTCCACATGGGTAGAGAGCTTGGAGACACTGGCCTTGGCAAGCTCATTGGTCTTCTTGTTGAGCACGAGAGACAGAGCATGAACCTGGATGGAAACAACACAGCGTACATGAACACTAAGCAGTAAAGCAGATTTCAATGATGTCATTTTTGACAGCTATAGTTATATAGTGCCCCCCCCCCCCCATTATAAAGCTATAGTCGGGAGCCATAGTTATGAGATCAAGCTAATTGACTTCCATGTTAACGAGAATAAAAGTGCTAGACAAATGGCATTATGGTGCAAATGGGAGCCACAACCATGCAGTCTTATAACCGGTTCTGTTGTATAAAAGGTTGCCTTAAAAAGGGGTGGGGCATGGTACCATTATAATTGCTCTGTCTGTGATTCTCAATTAGACTATTCATTGGGGCACCTACAGTAATTATGAGCTCTGGACATATGTCTGTACAATGGCATTTATGCGCCAAAGACTGAGAAATAGACAATATTTGCCAGTTATTGTCAATAGAGGAAGCAAAAAAATAATAATAATTGGAGGACAAACTACACTAAAAACTCACCCAGTACAATTCTAAACAAGTCTGGTATAAATTTGAATTCATTTTCACAGTTGAGTATTTGTAAGAAGTACCTTGAAGTCGAGCTTGGTGTTGACCCCCTCTGTCTTCCCCTCTTCCTCCTCATCATCCTCTTCTGCATATCCTGGGGCAGAGGGGTGCAGCAGGGGGTGGTCCTCATCTGGGAAGAGAGTGGTTCGGAGGCCGTGATTGTTGGCGGTAGATCCGATCCCAAAGAAATCCAAAATAACTACCCAGGTCTGGAGGGTGATGAGAACATCCAGGCAGTTGAAATCCACGTCCACACTGCGGCCGATTCCCCTGTAGCGGCTTTGGAATTCCGCATGACGCTTGTCTACCAGGAGGACATTGATGTGGACCAGGGAGTCATCGAAGGCTGGCATGGGATTGGGAGATGGGGTGTTGTGGGTGGGGGAAGGAGGTGGGGTGCTTGGGTAGGCTGGTTCCTCCTTGTGCTTCCTGGCCCCTCCTGGGGTGGCAGAGACACCAGGGTGCCTCTGATAGAGCTCAAACACATTTTGGGCTTCCTCCATATGGGCAGGGAGGGAGCGAGGCATGTCAGGGAACTGGGCATTGGATGACGAAGGGCAGGATTGGGAGAGATACTCCTTAGGGGAGAAGGTAGAGGGTTTGGGGGCTCCCCGTGACACCATGAGGTGCTTGTATTTGGAATCAGGGTTGGGTTCCAGGAGATCTTCCATAAGGAGGGAGCGGAGGGTCAGCTGGACAGCCAGTGTATAAGGGTGGTCTTTGCAGAACTCCCCTTCTAAGTCCTGGAAGCAGAGGCTGACCAGTCCTTGGGATCCCAAACTGAGATCAGCAGACAGTTGAACCTGGAGCTCTGCTACCCTGAAGGTAGCTTGGATCTGGGTGAATGAGGGAGGCTCGCTGGGTGGGGTGAGAGGCTGGGTGGAGGACAGGGAGGAGTAGGAGAGGCTGGTGGAGGTGGCATCTCGTCCGAATAGCCCCCCCTGCGGGTCTGGGAACCAGGGAGGTTTGGAGGATGAGGGGGTTGGAGGAGGGGGGGTAGGGGACTCACTGGGGGTGACACGTTGCTCTTCAATGAAGTTCAGGTTGTCCAGGGTTTGCAGGACCTGCTCGTACACTGGCTTTGCCAACGACACCTGGTTGGGGAAAACAGGACAGCGCTTTGAGATTAATTCAATCAGAAAATACAGCTTAAGACTGTATTTCTATGCTACTGCACTATTTAATAAAACTTTCAAACATAGGACCAGAACAATCCTGTGCCTTAATTTAATCACACGTATATACTGTTTTAACAGACAAGAATAATTATACGAAGACAAACATAAGCAGTAATGTAAGGGACATTTTGAAATGCTAGTCATATTTAAAACAGTCACATGATTTTGTTCAGTTCTAGAAGACTTAAATCAAATTGATTTTTAAACCTAGTATGAAAAATAAGTAAAATGTGTCTTATTTAAATAAGTTTAACATTGTTGAATTAATAGATAATATTAGACATGCATTTCATGGTTAGTTGCATTTTAAAATTTAGGAATTCATTTTTTTACCAGGGTGGAAAACTCCATTGAGATACAGTACCAGGGTATGTTAGCCAGTGCTTAGTGTAATGCCAGGACCATCTGGCGTCACAAGTTAGGAACTTAAATGGTTCCAAAAATATAAGAATCAGTTATGAATTTATGGGGCATATTGGAACATGGGAAACCCATGTTCATTCAAGCACTACAAGCTAGTGTTGCTCTAGTGTCGTATTATTTCTAGAGCCAGACTGACAGATGCTGGTTTACCTGCACAGCATTGACAAATTTGCCCTCGATCTTCATCAGGCTGTTGCTGTGAAAGGAATCCTCGCAGGAGAGGAAGGAAAACTCAGAATCCTGATCGATGGGGACCTTCTCCATAGTGAACTGGATAGTGGTGTCCTTCAGGATGTGAAAGGCTGGGTAAGACAGAGACAGGGTGACTGCTGAGGAAAATGTCCCTGTATGGCAAGTTCTCTAACCACTCCTATCCACTGACTTTCACACTGCGGTTTCTCCAAACCACCAAGCTACTCAAACCCACTACCTTCCATACAACAGCCCAGTCCTTTCGAGAAACCACCAAGTTCCTTAAATCCCACTACCTTCCACACTGCATCCCATCCCATTACCTTCCACTCTGCAGCCTAGAACAGAGCCCTGCAAAACCCACTCCCACTCCCATTTTTCTTGGATTTTTTTTATCCATCTCCCACCCACAAAAACCTTAAATCCTGCAACAGAGACAGATGATTTAAAACATGCTGATTCTGAGACCAAATGCAAATATCTTTCCCATGCTACTAATATATATATATATATACAGACGTGCTCAAATTTGTTGGTACCCTTACAGCTCATTGAAATAATGCTTCATTCCTTCTGAAAAGTGATGAAATTAAAAGCTATTTTATCATGTATACTTGCATGCCTTTGGTATGTCATAGAATAAAGCAAAGAAGCTGTGAAAAGAGATGAATTATTGCTTATTCTACAAAGATATTCTAAAATGGCCTGAACACATTTGTTGGTACCCCTTAGAAAAGATAATAAATAATTGGATTATAGTGATATTTCTTTAATTTGTATCACACATGTCTCCAATCTTGTAATCAGTCATTCAGCCTATTTAAATGGAGAAAAGTAGTCACTGTGCTGTTTGGTATCATTGTGTGCACCACACTGAACATGGACCAGAGAAAGCAAAGGAGAGAGTTGTCTGAGGAGATCAGAAAGAAAATAATAGACAAGCATGGTAAAGGTAAAGGCTACAAGACCATCTCCAAGCAGCTTGATGTTCCTGTGACAACAGTTGCAAATATTATTAAGAAGTTTAAGGTCCATGGAACTGTAGCCAACCTCCCTGGGCGCGGCCGCAAGAGGAAAATCAACCTCAGATTGAACAGAAGGATAGTGCGAATGGTAGAAAAAGAACCAAGGATAACTGCCAAAGAGATACAAGCTGAACTCCAAGGTGAAGGTACGTCAGTTTCTGATCGCACCATCCGTCGCTTTTTGAGCGAAAGTGGGCTCCATGGAAGAAGACCCAAGAGGACTCCAGTTTTGAAAGAAAAACATAAAAAAGCCAGACTGGAATTTGCTAAAATGCATATTGACAAGCCACAATCCTTCTGGGAGAATGTCCTTTGGACAGATGAGTCAAAACTGGAGCTTTTTGGCAAGTCACATCAGCTCTATGTTCACAGACGAAAAAATGAACCTTTCAAAGAAAAGAACACCATACCTACAGTGAAACATGGAGGAGGCTCGGTTATGTTTTGGGGCTGCTTTGCTGCGCCTGGCACAGGGTGCCTTGAATCTGTGCAGGGCACAATGAAATCTCAAGACTATCAAGGCATTCTGGAGCGAAACGTACTGCCCAGTGTCAGAAAGCTCTGTCTCAGTCGCAGGTCATGGGTCCTCCAACAGGATAATGACCCAAAACACAAAGCTAAAAGCACCCAAGAATGGATAAGAACAAAACATTGGACTATTCTGAAGTGGCCTTCTATGAGTCCTGATCTGAATCCTATCGAACATCTATGGAAAGAGCTGAAACTTGAGGTCTGGAGAAGGCACCCACAAACCTGAGACAGCTGGAGCAGTTTGCTCAGGAAGAGTGGGCCAAACTACCTGTTAACAGGTACAGAAGTCTCATTGAGAGCTACAGAAAACGTTTGATTGCAGTGATTGCCTCTAAAGGTTGTGCAACAAAATATTAGGTTAGTGGTCCCATCATTTTTGTCCATGCCATTTTCATTTGTTTTATTATTTACAATATTATGTTGAATAAAAAATCAAAAGCAAAGTCTGATTTCTATTAAATATGGAATAAACAATGGTGGATGCCAATTACCTTTGTCAGTTTCAAGTTATTTCAGAGAAAATTGTGCATTCTTCGTTTTTTGTGGAGGGGTACCAACAAATTTGAGCACGTCTGTATATATATATATATATATATATATATATATATATATATATATACACACACACACACACACACAATGGTCTGTTATTTGTTCATTTATTTTAAAAAATTGAACAAATTGGATCCAGACAGAATTTTTACGTTTTATCAAGCAGGCATCAAAAGAGTAAAACAAATCTTGCTTCAACCATGTAACAAAAATACTAACTCCCTTTGCTACTGTAATAATCACCACTATGTTATATAAAGAGAATAAATTGTTTACTCAAAACTCCACAAAACAAATAAACAATTCTTAGACAGCCAGTGAACATAACCTACTCAATCAGCAAAACGACTAGCAACTGATTGTAATAGTTACTCATTTTCAAACAAACGTATCCCAAATGTCTGACTTGCCATGTTTCTTCTTCTCGACTCTGAACTCTTTTTTTTTTAAACTTCCCGCTGCAGGGCTCTAGCCTAGAACTTTATCTAACCACTGACCTTTCAAACCCACAATCTTCTAAACTGCAGCCAAGCCCTTTTACTATCCCACTACATTTTACATTGAGGCCGAACACTGAGAATTATATACCTTATCCCCTACATCCTCATAATCGTGGCTTGCTCCTCACCTTGCTTGCGGAGCAGAGACTCGAAGAAGTCATGCCGGGTGAACTGCAGCTCATCCTGGTTAGAGATGCCGTTGTGCGATGGGGAGCGGGAGGAGGAAGGGCTGAGGTCTGTGCCGGGGGCCTTACGGGGCCCCAGCTTGCTGGTGTTGAGGGAGTAGAGCCGGATGTCCTTCACTTCTACCTGCAGCCTCGCCCTCTCCGAACTGCCCTGCCCGGCCACAAAGTTCTGGATGGAGATGCTCCCTAGGTGTCCCACTAACAGCTCAGAGCTGCCAGGCTTTCTGGGGATAGAGACCACCGGAGAGTCGATGTTGACGTTCAGGATGAGCTTGACCATGAGCTCGTCCATGCTCGGCTCTTCCTCCATGGTCGGCTCTTCCTCCAGGGCTTCCTCTTCAAAGAGGAAGCCCCCTCGGCTCTTCCTGGAAGGGGTCTCAAAGATGGAGACCATTTCGCTGTACTCGGCTGTCTTTGTGACCAGCACAGTGGACACCTTGCTAGCTGCGCTCTTCAGCATGGAGCGGAAGTTGTCCTCCACTTCATTGGCTGAGAGGCTCAGCTCTTTGAGGAATCTTGCCGAGTGGTTGTAATGCAGTGAGGCCATCTGAAGCTGTAGGGAGCATTCCTCCTGGGTCTTCTTAAGGAAATGAAAACTCAGAGCTTCTAGTGGTGTCCCTACAGCATTCTCCAGGAAATCCAGCCCCATGAATGGGGAAACATCTTCCAGATTCCCGATGCTGACTACAAACTGGCTTCGGCAGCCTTCTTGGGCAAGGTCGACCAGCTGCAGACATCCAAGGGAGCCACTGACCTCCAGCCGACTGCCCATAGAAACATTTACCTTTGTGCCGCTCATACTTGCCGTGGCAATCTTAATGCACTTTTTTTCAGACCCCAAGAAAGGGCCAGAAGCCACTGTACGCAACAGAAGGACATTCAGCCGGTGGATCTCCACTGTCACCTCTGTGTTCTGGTCATAGGTGGACTGGAAGGTCTCCTGATCGGAAGCATCCGCGATTTGGTCATGTGCAGTCTGTTGCTGCTGGAGTGGAGAACTTTGGTCTTCCTTCTCCTTGGGAAAAGACTTCTGGAGGAACTTAAGCAGCTCCACTATCGTCTCAGGGTTGAGGATAATGTCAAGGTTGTTGACCTGCATGGAGGTAACCTGCAGGGAGCTGTCCAAGTTCATTGAAGGGCACTCTGAGCTGACAAACTGGTACTCCAGCTTGATGAGGGCCTCCTCATTCTTGAATGCTGTGGAAATGGAAGGCATCTTATCAGAGGCTGACCCAGGAGGAGATTCGTCATGCAGGGTAGAAGTTTTAGTCGGCTGAGAGTTGGGGGGGACTGAGGACTGTGGGCGGCTGTCCCGGAGGCTGCCAGTGGGCACGTCAAAACTAAGGTGCTTGTGAGAAGCCACCAGGAGGTCAAAGTCTGTGCCGTAGGTCTGTAGAGTGTCCACCAGCAGAAGACCGTGGACAGTGAGGGACACTTCGGCATCATAGGGTCGCTTGACAAAGTGGGCATTTGTGCCATAGACTTTAAGGACAGAGATGTAGCGCCCACCACTCTCCACCCCCAGCTGGACATAATTGATATTGAACTCAGCCAGGAGGAGTCTGGATTCCACTAGGACTTCTCTGGTGTGCTGCTCAAGGGTCATCACACTCTGGGTCAGGTTCATGGCAGAACCTTGCAACCTCCACTGGCTGTCATCTTTCAGGAAGATCTTCTCATGACGCAAAGTTGAGGAGTCGGCCAATTTGGATTTTTCACGCTCTTCTTTCTCCCCTGCATCCGCTTGCTCCATGTCGGGGCTATCCAGTCGGGCCAGGCAGTTCCGCAAAGCTGTCAACTTATCCTCGTTGATATGGACCTTGAGGTCCGGGAGAGTTCCTGAGAGCACAGCCCCGGGGAGCTGAGGGTCAGAGGTGTAACGCAGCCGCTGCTCCAGCTGGAGAAGGACGTTGAACCTCTCCACCATGTGCGTGGGCCCCACCTCGCTCTCCTGAAGGTTCTTCCAGTTGTCCTTGTGTCGGCCCACCATGACCTGAAGGTCTAAGAATGACAAGGAATACTTCTCGTACAGTTTCCTGCTGTAGTAAAGCCCTCCCTCGCTTCCTGACAGGCTTGACAGGTCAAGGCACTTCCCCTGACCCTTGACCTCAGCCTCGAGTTCGGGGGGTGGGGACCCAGGTGGCGTTGCTAAGGGGGTTGCGTATTCGTCATCACTAAGTTCCTCCCCCTCCACAGGTGTGCCCCTGGACTTTACTTTAGAGTCTTCTGTTGAGGACAGGAAGAAATAAATTCAGAATCAACCAGGAACAAAGTAGTGGTTCTATTGTTTAAAGCATATGTAAAACATATTTCTTGTTGTGCAGAGAAAGTAGCACGTTATAGCAAACATGCATTTTCAATAAAATGATATTTTTTATATATTATATTATATATATATATATATATATATATATATATATATATATATATATATATATACACACACACATACATATACATATATATATATATATATATATATATATATATATATATATATATACACAATATGGTACCACACTAAGTTAAAGAAAGATCTCACTTTACATGGCTTGCATTTAGGTAGTTTCACCACTCCGTCAAATCATCCTTTCCTGTCATTAACCATCCAGCTGCCTTTCCCTTATGGTCTGTAGTCAGTGAACATACTTTGACCAAGGATATACAAGGACTGTATAATAGACAACCTGAAAAGGTAAACCATGCAAACTGAGAGCTTACAAAACTAATGGAAGTGTATACCATGCAAGCTTTCTGGAATGATTACACTGTTTATTGAACTGCTGCAGGTGGGTTCCTAATTATGCACCCTACTGTAAACTAACTTTCTGAACTTTCCACTTATACATATGTTCTATATACTATATATGCACCCCATAGTAGGATTGATTCTGCTACCTTGTGAATTTGTGAGGAGAATGCGCCCCAGATCCACCACTACCAACACGGGGTCAGGGGACTGGAAATCATCTGGGAAGACAACCTGGGGGGCGCAGATATCCAGCTTCATGGTCCAGCGCTTACTGTTCTCCTGCACACCCAGACACAGACAGGGCTTAGTTAGCAGGACATGCATGGTACACTGGGGTGGGGAAGGGTATCAAGGCACCAAGATTGCCAAGGCACCAGCTCTAGATATTGTTAGGACCAAGAGACCTGGGGTGGAAGCAGATTGTAAGTACATGTTGAGCTGACCCTAAAAGATGACCTGCTCAACTGATCTTTCCTGATCAGTTGTGACCTGTGTAATTCTTTCAATGGTTTATCCATGGATTATGCACACTATAAAGTCCATAATTTACCAGGAAGGACAATAGTCAATGGGCTTGCCATGAATTACAATGTTATTCAATGATCCTTAAATATGGTATTGAGAGAGCTGGTAGACATGTACAGAAGTTATATACAATGATCTGCGTGATCATGATCTTAGAGGTCTTGGTTGACCAGAAAGAATATGGGAAGTTTCCAGGGAGGAAACTCCAGTGGAGTTACTGGCTTACAATGAACTCTCCCACCAGTAGCTGGTCAAGGGTCTGCCGGATCTCAGTCTTGGTCTGCATCTTCAGCTTGTTGTACTGCCTCCTGGCTGTCTCTGCCACCCGCAGCTCCAACTCTGACTGGTAGCCAAACCCTGGGGAGACACGGGCCATCAGTCCTGATTTCTTGACATAACAGTGCCTTACAGGACAACTAAAGATGAGCCAACTCAGCAATAACAGCAATGTTTCAGCAGGCGCAATAGCTTCTTAATGGGATGAGATTTTTATACCGTTGGGCACAGTTACTAGAAAGTAGGAGCGTTCCCATAGAGTGACTGGAAACAAATCTCTAGATAACTATGAAGGCAAGTTAATTCAGCTAGAAAGTGTTTAGCAGGTACCTGTGGTGTGGACCTTGCCCTTGTAGAAGAAGTCTGTCACCTTCTTGATGGCCTGCTGGTTGTAGATTATGTTCAGTGGGCTGGTGCTGACCTCTAGTCGCCTCTCAAAGTCGCTGTGCGAGGGATTCCTCTCGTAAATCATCTCGAACACTGGGGGCTGCGTGCTCTCTGTGCCAGGGCCTGGGGGGCAGGAAGACACTTAGAAACTGAAGAGACTGAAGAGAAGAGTATCTTCTACAAAGGTAGAAGATAGAATTATCTTCTACAAGTTAATTTTGTGGGGCTGATACTAGACTACCAATTTCAAGCTCATACGTGACAACCCAGCATTAAATGAATTGCAAAAAACCTCATACCTTTCCCTTTGAGATCTGTTAGTTTTTAGTACTGAGAACAAAGAGAAAACTTTTAACCAGCACTGCAGACGAAACCTTAGATAATTCTAGTGGGTTGATAAACAAATTCCTGGATGGATATTTTTACACAGGCAGTTACCCAGGTTTTCAGGTAACTGTACCTATCTCTACATTAGACCCCAAAACTCCACCCTAACACAGACCCAGCACTAGACTCGACAAATGTCTTACCTGTGTATTGGGTCTCCGAACCACTACTTTGACCAAAAGGTTGACCAATGCTCTGCAGAGAAAACATTTAGAGAACTGTTATTACTGTATCACTTCAGAAGAGGCATTTCTCTGTTTGGGTTTCTGTGGTTCTGGGGCTTTTGAAGCGAGTTTTTTACAATCAACAATCGGTTCTGTTATCATTAACACATTAAAAAAGGAAACTAATTTGCAAATCCACACATCATACTTCACAGTTAGGTTCGCAGATGCTATAGTTTTCAATCCATTCAATCCACCCATTGCCTCTTGAATCAGTTAAGTTGCTTCTACAGGCTTTGGAGAAGCTTTTGGTATGAAATGATTGCTTGCCCCTGCTCCAGTTAATGTAGAATGGGCATACAGTTTCTATAAGGTAGTGAGCAGCTAATTTAGTCATGCATCCCTATACCAAAGCTCAAACTGCTCAGTCTCTGCCCTAGCTGAGGCACTGTCACACACCTACCGGTTTGGGGGAGACAAGGACAGGGAAGATGGTTCCTTGGGTGGTGAGGTCCCGCAGAAAAAGCCCCCCCAGCTGAACAGAGAGCAGAGAGGAGTCAGTGCGAGGGAGGGACTCCACTCCGATCTTCACCCCTGCAAAAACACACACACAACATTCAAACAGTTGCCCGACATTTTAATAACCACATAGGTATATACAGTATATAAGTTACATTTGTGTAGCCCTCGTTCCGCATAAAGTATTTACCTTGTTTGATTATTGAATTGACACAATAGATTAATTTGCCCAATCTATAAAAGTCTAGAAAAACAGTTTAGGTTTGCCAATTTTTGCTAATATAATTTGTTTTATTGCATACAAGTCAAGTGAAACTTGCACTTAGTTATTTATTTTACTTATTTTCAATACTGGCCAAATGCTTTTTAAATTAATATTATTTTAGGAATTCAAATTAGGCAATTCACTATATTAGGAACTTTTTATTACTCAATTAAACCATGCAGAATTTATATGAAAACTGTCAGAATAATTGTTGGTGCTACAAAATACTTGAAGTCTCTTGAAGTTCTGAACAGGTCAGCTGCTCAAATAGTTCCAGTTATGCAACATTTCTATGGCGGGAGGTACCTGAGAACTCGAGCTGTATGACGCCGGTCTCCCGGTGCAGGAGTGTGACCGCACCCTTCTCAAGCAGGAAGTCGAGCCGAGCGAAGACGCGGTCACGCCGAGTGAAGCTGTTCAGAGTCTGAGAGTCCTCCAGGGGGTCAAAGAGGTCATCCGCCCCTGCCCAAGAGACAGAAGCAATAAGAACCACCATCACAGCCTGTGGTTTATATAGCGCTGCTCTACCCTCACACAGCATCAATGCATTTTACACTGCAAACAGGGAGCCAGTCACATACAACTATCCCTATAAAGTTGTGATCACTACAAAAAGGGCCAAGGATCATCTCATTATGGAAGGGTCATTCCTGCTCAAGGTTGCTTGAGCCCTTACGTCAAGTTATAATTTTTTTTGTTGGAAAGCCCTTGAAACGCGGTCATTTTTACTACTACTATATGTGGTTTATGTATCAATAAACTACGAATGGAGAAATAGCTCCCCAGAATACGGTCCACATGAGTGGGAATTACACCGACTGTGGAAAGTTAATCAAGACACAACTGGGACTAATATGTCCACTCATAATATAAATGAGGGAGCCAAGTTAGTCTCATCTGTGTTGCAGGCTATGATAGCATGATAGTTTAAGCGTTTATACAAAAGGCTTAAAGGTTTTATACATTGTGTGGATTTCTATTAAATCTTCTATCCAGTACATGTATTGAAGCAACTAATGATCATGTAAACAATTAAGAATACCGACTTCTCAGAAGTGTACATGAAAAAAAAAAGAGTTGTTAAATCTGCTTTGGGGCATACATATCTTTCTTTTAACACCTTTGTATGATAAATCACAAGACAGTCATCTACCTGAAAACAAGTGATTTGCCTGATTTAATTGATAAAGCAACAATTTTCAGCTTTACAGAAAAGAGCAAATCCTTACCCAGCAGATCTTCAGGGTTCCAGGACTCTGCCCCAGGGATCATGCCCTCCGTTGGCATACTGCCACCCTCCCCGGTTTGCTGAGGGTTCTCAGAGTCTCCATACCAGCCGCCCCATCCCGGGAACCAGGACTGCAGGTACTGGATCATCCCTGTGCTGCCACTCTTCGGGAGCGAGCCAGAGGGTGAGGCGCAGGCTGGCTCCGACATGGGCTCCCTCAGGCTCTGTAACACACAGAAAAGAGGTTGCGTCACAAACACTGCTTATATGTATGCCTCGGTTGTGTTTGCACATTCTTTATTTAAGAACACTGATGAAGACATTAGCCCAAACGCTTGTCTTCTTGGATTTGTGTGCTGCTCACCTCTGCCAGCTCCTCCTGCTTGTTTAATCGCTCATGGACAATCTCTCGCAGGCTCTTCAACTCCTCCAGACTCTGCTCATCCTCCACACGCTCCATCTCCTCCTGAACAGCAAGGCAGCAGCGGGGTAACTTGACAGTTTGTTTTTTAAGTTATAAGGCACTAGCTAAAAAAGGTTGCTTGCATGACTTAGGGATTGATTTGATCAACCTATACCCAGCCAGCAAAGCCAAAGCTTTTTACAGCACAAGAGAATCCAATTCAACCAGCCACTTATTTGGGGTAATCCCTGGATAACAAGTGCAGGTGGTTGATGCAATCCACTGTGATTTCCAGAAGAGTATAATGCTGTAAAAGAATCCAGCTGTGGGTTATCATGACAGGGTATAGGTTGATCAAAGCCCCCTAGCTGTGGGGTACTGCATGTTGTTAGGACTATGTCTACTTTCAACTTAAATACTGCATGATTATGTGACTAACACCTACTTTAATAATACCCCATGTGATAGGTCACCCTACCCATGTGCCTGACGTCTCACCTCTTCCTCCAGGCTCAGTATCCCCCCCTTCAGTCTCTGGAAATACAGGTTGGTGTAGAGTAAGGCATCGCGTGCCCGCTGCAGGGCAAATGTCCAGTTCCTGCGGTGCCGCTGCTCCTGAATCTCCCACAGGTTGGCGTTTATGGCAAACATCCACCACTCCCGGCAGCTGCAAGGAGGCAGGCAGTCATTGATGGGTTACAGAACAGGAGTCAGACCTATTTTACTGTGCAGCCTATTTTACAATAACTTACGAGACAACAAAAGAAGACGATGAAAAAAAGAAACCGACTACACAGCTGTAGTATTACTATTTTCAAAACATTTGTTTATCCAGACCAGTTTTATTGATCTGGATTGGGACATTGGTTTAACATCTCATTACAAGGGTGATGCCTAATGCCTATGCCAGATGAACACACACTGTTAACACAGAAGAAATAGCCTCACTTTTTGGTCACTGGGACCTTTGGCCTCCACTTCCTGAAAAGCAGTTCCCTCTCCCTCCGATCCAACTCCTTCAAGAATGCCATGATCTGCTGGTACTGCACCTGGGGATAGGGGAACAGACATCAACCACAGACTCAAACCCCAGCGTATTCTTTGTCATCTATACCAGTTATGACTGTATTTGATACAATACAGAACGTGACATGAAGGTCACAATACTATATGTATCAAAACAGTTTTGTATGATTTCTAACGTCATCAAGTGATTTTTTTGGTTAAAAGACAAAACTTAAATGATATGTATGCATACAAAATATAAATCCCATTTATCTCCCATTTGGTATCTTACAAGTAGCTATGCTTTTGGTCATGTATGATGATATACCCCTCTATTGCGATAGGATGTGTCATGTGAATAAAGTACCCCATCTCTCACAGTGAATACAGTGTATTGAAGGGGCATGGTCTCATTCACTCACTGACCTGGGACAGTTTGAGGGAGATGGACTCCAGCTGGACCTGCCCCTCAATGCGAGGGCTGCTCCGGGAGCGCAGGGGCTCTTTGGAGATGTGCCGACGCAGCAGGGCTGAGGCACACACCGGCTCCAGGATGTACTGGTGCTCCCGGCTTTGCATGCAGAGGGCCATCGCCTCCTGGGAACAAAAGAGAGGGAGAGAGAAACTGCTGCTGAGTCTTGTAGCTCCAATCTCATCGACATTCTCCTACTCCTTCATTTCTACTGCATTTGATTTACTCATTTCCGTGCTTTCTAAGGAAAACCATCATAGGAAACTCTTCATCACGTTTTATAAATGACTGCATCATGTATTTGTGTATAAGACTATGTGAATAGCATGTAACTGTATATGGAAAAGACTGTTAAGAAATACTGAATATGAAATAAATTGGCCTACATTGAACACTTAATACTAAGTAAACACTAAGGTAACACATATTTGGCCTACATATTTCTGGGTTAAACTCTAAACTATGAATACCTCTAATACAGAAGCACCTGTCAACTGAGCAACTACTACCTGCATGTAAGTCTGCAAGATCCACTCCTGCCTATCAGAACTAAAACTGACTTGCATCTTTTATGGGTCAAGGATTCATTTTGCATAACAATCAATCAATTCATGTGAGGGGCAGCCCGTACACAGAAAGATGCGTGCTACCATCTGTATGCCTGTAACACAGTGCTCTATTTGAAAGTACAGTGAAGAGAGAGATCAGGTTTGCTTGTCTCGTGAATCTGGAGTGATTCCAGTCAGTTATCATGGGAGTTAATGAGAATAAACTCATGATCGCGTCACAAGGCACATTGTCACGCTTTGCTTAACTGAAACATATGAGGTTATAGTAATCTGACATTCAGAACATACAAATGGGGTCCTGTTGAAGTGATGGACTGGATTAAGACAGATAGGCTGCTCTGTTAACTCATCTATGAGGAATTCCATGTCAATGCTCTTAATATGGAAATAACATAAAGCTGCAAGGCGGACCAAACTACAAAATCAAAACTACTGCAGAGGTTTATGAGAATGTCACAGGAGTAAGGAGTTACATCAAATGATATCCTTGCTCTTCCTTAGTCAATTTGATGCATTCTTTCCTGTCAGTAACCAACCAGATGCATCCGCTAATGACAGACATGCTTCACAGCCAGTGAAATGCTTGGACTCAAATGAAAGTAAGGTATGTAAACGGAATCCTTTCTTTGGCTCTGTCTGGGAGTAAAGGCAGCACCCCACCTGGATCTCTGCAGGGGGAAGGTCCCCCAGCATACTGCATTCCACATCCCAGTACACACTGAACTCCTCGATCTCCAACTGCTTCTGACGCTGCAGCTTCTGAGCCTAGAACAGGACAGAGGGGAGACATAAAGTAAGCGGGAGAGATGGTCTGACAGACCTATGAAAAGTAGGTCATTCAAAATGTCTTTATATAAGTAACCACCAGCACCACCTAATGCACTGCTGCTGTATATATTGCTAGCAACTCAAAAGGAACCTTGATCTAGTCTATTTTACATAGGTCTACAACAGACAACTAGAACTGAAAAGCCGCTTCGGATGTTACATATAGAACTTGCTCTGTGCTCACCGGCTCTTTGGTGGTGTTCTGTGCCGACACACGCTTGATGCACACCCCAAACGCAAACGGCTTCTCAGGGTTAGAGATGTTATCTTCGAAGCGAAGGTGCAGATCCTGAATCTTCAACTGTGAAGAGAATAACCAAGGGAGACAGTTACAGGCCTACCTGGGAGGTAAAAAGTGCTAGACTGCAGTGTTGTCCTGGTTAGTGGTCATTGTAATAGCTATATTTCTCTCCTGTTTCTCTTCATTTTAATACGTTCAAATTCTTTGAAATGTTAGTCAAGTTTTAAATGGTTAGAATCATGCCTCAATGGCTACTCATTGTCAATAACATGCATGTCAAATATATGTTAGCCTTTTTGTTTATATAGTAGTGGCACGTGTACAATGAGTGGATATTTATTTATATTCAATATCTGTACAGACGTGTTGTTCACATGTTGTGTTATACACATGGTTTGGTACTTTGGTCTGAATAATTAAAACAATGTGGCAGCGAAATAGTACATTTGTACTACACACTAATGGAGACAAAGAATATAGCTATATACCACATATAAAGAAAGTATCTCAGCGTGTGCTATATCTATCAAGCAAGACCGCAATATGGTACCATACTAGATCAGCGATGAAGCAATACATGGAGCAAGCAGGGTTTATTATAGCCACAGAGGCAATAGCAGTGTGGCTGTGTCAGCTTATTGCCACAAAGAGTCAATTTTCCTTTTAAAACTTCCAATATAGTCAAACACGACTGAGGATCACAGAATATCGTTATGTACTGAATAAGGAGCCAAGATTTAAGCTTTGGGCCTTTATCATCCAGAAAACCACAGGACCTCAGTTTGGTCAGTCACTCACCTCAATGTTCTCCACAATCCTCGTCACCATGGAGGCGGTGACAGAGTACCAGTAGGACTCTCCCTTCTGCTGGCACTCGCTCTGAAAAAACACAGCAAGGAAAATGACAAATCCTTAGAATTCAGACAGACCCCATTTCCCTCTCCCTCTCCCTCGCCACTCACCTTCCACTTATCCTCGAGTGCTCTGAGCAGCTCCCTCTTCCTCTCTCTCTCGTCCTCCTTTTCTGCCTCCTCATCGAACTCCTGCAGACGGGCTGGTCCTCCAATCAGGTGCAGCTGGGAGATGGAGATGACCCAGGGGTCACTTTGGGGCCGGTAGAAGGGGATCTGAAGGGTGATCTTCCCAATGAACCCTGCAGGACACCACATACCAAAACAGACATTCAAACTGGACCTGCATATGCGGCCTACTCGGATAGCAGCTGTCCATCCTTTCATGGGTGTCAGCCAGGAGCAGTTAAAGCTGGCCCAGTTGTGTCAATTTATATCTGCCCTCAATAACCCTAGGTAGGACCTTCAGAAGTTATGACATTAAAAGTGGTTACATTTTAACCAGAGAGGGATCTTCCACGCACTTCTTCATCACCTTCTTTCCTGTCATTAGCCAACAAGTTGCTTCCTCTAAAGACTGGCATGTTTTGACCCCACTGCTGAGGTGCAATTACCTGGGGCATTTTTACTACTTCAAAGTAAGACTAGCAAGCAAGAAGACTGCATGAGCACTGAGTATGTTTTTGCTTTTTTAACATTTGAAGTGCATTGCTATAAATAATCCTACATTACCACATTGTGAGTGACCTGGTGAGGTTTTTCTATCCCGGAATGAAAGTGAAGGTGAATTCTATTTTTAGGAATAGCAATGCAATTTACTGTAACAATTTCTTAACAGCATTACTAGAACACAATCAATCCTTGACATCAGGCTTGCCTTATAGATTAAAGGGAAGAAAGGCAAAACAATGGTTGCTTAGGGCTTCAATGGGCTAGCAAGCAATGCCACGGAACTAGGATTTTTTCTGTGGTACAGTAAGGTAGCTGGACCCACCTGCTTTGACTTCAAAGGGCAGGTCAAACTCCCGTAGGGCATCCTGGCGCAAGGGCAGGTTCTCCAGCTCCACCGCACCTTAAGACAGAAAGATCAATATTATACACTGCGGCTCATAACCGGCCTACTAACAAGTACATCATTAACCAACATATCCCAATGCTGTAAACAAAAAGTAGACGGTTAACCGGAAGAATCTCCCCAATGTGCGCTTGCCAATGATTATGCTCACAGATCTATTAGTGGGTTTCCATAGAACAAACTAGCATCTAACAACTAGCACTGGAGCTCACGCACATAACAAGTGCAATCAGTATCTACAAATCACTAAATGACTTGCATTTACAGTATGTAAAGCACAGCATTTAGGGCCCAGAAAGCAACAGCAGCTTTTAATTCTAGTCTACTGCATCAGACTGATAAGAGTTACTAGTGGTAAGCACTTCTTTAACAAAGCAAGTAAACAAATAAATACATGACTGTTGGTGGATCAGTACCTTTGAGCAGTGCGATGGAGAGCTGATCGGTGTTGAGGTTGCTAACATACTTGCCCAGGTAGGTGTTGAGCACCCAGGCAGCCAGACCCTCCAACATAGTGAGGGCAGGGGGGGGGGGTCAGTGGGGATGGGGGGGTGGGTTAAGAGAAGATGGGTGGGTGGTCTCTAGGACTCAGGGGCCTCTCTCTGCCTCACTTTCAGGAATCTGGGGGGAGAAAGAGAAACAGAGTAGAAATAGGGATCACATCAAAACATCAGCCAGTTTTGCATTTAAATATAGAACCCATGATTACTTCATACTTACAATGATTATTGGGTGATTGTTTACTCCATTCTTCCATAGTTTACCTTCCCAATCTGCCAAGGCTTTGAAAAAACATGTATCCATTATAGAGTCCCTCACTCCTTCAACCAACCTCTTAGGTATATAAATGAATAATGATAATAGTCATACTTCAGTCCAACATGTACTGCATTACTGTTACTTATCTATCTATCTATCTATATATATATATAGTAGTGATCGGGGGATGAATCATGATAGTGCAGAGCGTGTGTGTATGCAAGGGGTTGCATGGTGGGTGTGTGCAGGGGCTGCACTGGGTGTGTGTGCAGGGGCTGCATGTTTTGAGTATGCATGCAGGGGTTGCATGTTGTGTGTGTGCGTGCAGGGGCTGCATTGGGTGTGTGTGTGTGCAGGGGTTGTGTGTGTGTGTGTGTGTGTGTGTGTGTGTGGATGACACCTGGGGTGCAGGTTTGGGAGGCAGGCGTGGAGGAAGTGAGGGCATATAAGGGAGTGCAAGACTAGGAGTGGAGACAGCAAGAGTGACATAGGAGGCTGTGTGGTCCAGTGGTTAAAGAAAAGGACTTGTAACCAGGAGGTCACCGGTTCAAATCCCACCTCAGCCACTGACTCATTGTGTGACCCTGAGCAAGTCACTTAACCTCCTTGTGCTCCATCTTTCAGGTGAGACGTAATTGTAAGTGACTCTGCAGCTGATGCATAGTTCACACACCCTAGTCTCTGTAAGTCGCCTTGGATAAAAGCATATGCTAAATAAACAAATAATAAAAGGGTGTGTGTGGGAAGAGATAGAAAGGAGAAAGAGACAGAAAGGAGAAAAGGGTTCAAAGGAAACAAATACTAGCAATTTAAAATCATGTATTTTCATTTTCGAGTCCCCTTCCCCTCACTTTATGGTTTTATTTTGTGCTCATTTTAATTATTGTAAATCATAAACAGCTTGAGCCTTCATCTGCTCACGGTTGCAGCCTCATTTCTGTCCCAGAAGAACCTGAAAACGCTACTATCTATCTATCTACACACACACACACACTGTCTACATTTGGTCAGATTTTGCTTGTAGCACAGTAACTCAAACGAATTTGTTTTGTTGTGAGCATAAAAATGAGTCGGATCTCAAACACAAAACAAAACAATAGGTGAAGTAGGTATTGATATTACATCGATTAAACGTTAAAAAGGAGAGTAAAAACAATCCATCCACGGCACCTTTAAAAGAATGTGACAAATGTGAATGTGAAGCTGAAAAACAAACTGACGTGTGTGTGTGTTTTTTTTTTATTATTATTAAGGTACGCCTCCAGTTATTTTATTTACGAAGCGTGCAAAAGGCATGGAATGTAGTGAGTCTTGCTTAAGACAGTCACACATGTAGCAAAACATTACCTTCAGCATGTCAATAACTAATAATAATAATAATAATAATAATAATAATAATAATAATAATAATACGCAACAACCAAAAATTCAAACAATAAACATTTTGCACACACTCAAGTTTCAAGTTGACAAAACCGAAACTGATTAGAACTGACAACACAGATTCAAATAAAACACAGTTTCATGAACAGCTGACATTAAATATTGACACACTTACCATCTCTATCTCTCTCTCTCTCTCCTTACTCCCTCTATATGTAGCACAGATTCCTCAACATCTTCTGAGAAGACACTTGAGATAAGCAACACAGTAAACTCAGGTCAGGGTACCGCCGGTAATCAATCATAGAGAAGAGAATGTCCCAGAAATAGCGATACTGACGATTTCGATCCTGCTCACCGTGTTACATTTACAATATGAACAAGACCTGAATGTGTTAGCACGTACACCCAGTGGACAGTTTTCTAGAAACCAGACTCGGGCAAGGTTGTCACCAGGTTGCTGAGGAACTGGCAGGTACAAATGAACAAACTCATACAGCGATGCCCTGCACTGTCGTGACTTTATCTATGAACTCTTACTCTTGCTGTTGTCACTGTGTTAGAGCTGTGTTAGTTTAGCCCCGTTCCGCGAATAGCTCTCTCTTTAGATGTCAGTATCACGGGCATACACAAGGACGGTCTCTTCCTGGTATCTGTGAACTTCCAACACGGCTCTTCCTATCAAAACAACCCCCCTCTGAACCACATGACCAAAACACCCGCGCCGACCGGGATAGCTCTGGAAACGGCGGTCAGGGACCTCTGTTGTTCGGAGGCCAGCACTGCAAAGAAATGCAGTAGCCTCCACTGCCACCGAATTGCAACAGTCCAATAAGTAATTAAACTTACGAAAATGCATCGTCTGCATGTCTTTTAAGCTGTGTCAAGAACAAGATTGATCTATTTTGAATGTGTCTGTCATAGATAGTCATAGTCTTACGTCTTTGACATTGTTACATTTTTTAAAATTGTGACATCATACTGTAGCAACATAAAGACACATATGTTGTACATTTTATTTTAAATAAATAAACCTTAATTGCATTTACCCTTTTAGAATGAGCATATATTTTTGGATTATATGAAAACTATGATTCCTTTTGTAAATAAGCCCATACAGTGGTCATATTATTATTATTATTATTATTATTATTATTATTATTATTATTATTATTATTATTATTATTATTATTATTATTATTATTGCCCCAAGCATTGTTTTGCATTTTTGTTTATACTAATGGCAATACAGAAGTATCCATATCTTCAAAAACGATAGGAAATGATCGGAGAGTAAGTCAAACAGGCAAACACTTCAGATCAGTGCAAACCCCATAACATGCTTCTTACAATCTGTTCCTTTCTTCACCATACCTGCATATACACTAATGGCCACAAGGGAGCAGCATCTCCTAAAACTGTAATCATTCATATCGGAGACACAGAACCCAGAATCCTTGTGAAAACACCAGGGAATAGCAGGGACATTTAATAAAGACATGTAAAGCATTTGAAGCTACTGTACCTGGTTTTTAAAATGATTCCAGGTTCAAAATAATAGGCCTATCTTCAGTCGAGAACAGCTTTATAATATTTGAATGGGAACCTAGGTTATATATAAAGAAACCCTAGCAGAACCATTAGCAGACCATACCAGCAATGGCAACACAATGGATGTGGAACAGTATTATTACGGTCCTAATATAGTAACACAGTGTCTGGTAGCGATATGGAACCATGGTAAAGTAGAGGTTTACCACCAGTGTGTCTACTGCTGTTACCATTCTATCAATGGCAGACTTTTACCATTGTGGCTGCCCTTGTGTCTCTCTACAGGTCCATTGCATTGCCATTGAAGATGAAGGACAAACCTCTCAGATTCCATGCTGATAACTGTGTTTCATATAATATGCCAAACAGTACATAGCTTTTAGGCAGCATGGGAAAAAACCCTGACGTAAAGATGCCATTTTAAAACCCGACACCAGCAATACATTAAAATCAAACTTTAGGTTTAAAGCGATACAGCTCCAGAGCCCACAACATATTAAACCAGATGATGGTCTGCTTCTCCTCTGACCTCCACTTAACTTAATTAACAAACTTGACTTTTAGCTGCCCCTGGCTCTCCTAGTTAAAGTCTTGGAAGATGCAGAAAGCTCTTAAGGGGATTACAAGTGCTAATAACCAGGGTAAGAGTCTGTAGTATGTTCCAGCAGCATCTATCTGCAGACTGAAACTGGCACATTGGCAAGAACATCAATTTGAATGATTTAAACAGCCTGGGAAGTCTTTGGCTGGACTAGGCGGGCCTCTGACCTGTAGGGGATTCTACCCCAAGACCAATTTTCTCCCTAATACAGGGGGAGTGCAAAGATCCATGTAGTACTCTATCAGTCCCCCAGTCAAGCGTGCGTATATGTCTTACCTTACAATCCAAGCAATAATGCTTTCAGATCAGACAATGGAGACCCCAACTAATCTTATTTTCATTCCAGTTGACATTCCTTGTATATGATTTTTTAATTTCTTTACCAAATAAGTTGCCTATATACCACAAAAGCAAAACTTGTATCCCTGCTCTGCATACTGAATTTGTATTGTATTTATTGTTGCTTAGTTTAAAAATGGTTTAACAAATCACACCTGGGGGTATTTTAATAAAGAGGTTTCTATAGCTTTCTTATTTGGTAAAGCAATGTGGTGTAGATCTATAAAACATGTTGGCTGAGTCTGAATCCGAATTTGTGTTGAGATTCGTCACGATGCATCATGTGACCTCCTTTGTACAGTATTGCATTGTGATGTGTTTACTTTCTATTAGTTCATAATGACATAGCCAAACCCCTGTCATTATAATACTGTTCCACATGGACTCCCCGATCAGGAAAGGGTCAATTCCTGCTATAGCCTGCTTGAGTCGACTCATTTTTGGGACACAAAATCTATGCATAAAATAAAATTTAAATGTAGTCCTACATGGCCGATAAATTTGAAAAAAGTTAAACAAACTGCCAGCAGTTTGCATTAAAAAAATGTTATATGAAAAAAAACAAGAACTCAACACCCCGGGCATTTTAAAGCATTTATTTTAACACATTTATGTTGTTTATGATTCATATCATAATTTTAAAGTGTGTGGGGTTTTTTGTTTGTTGGTTTTTTACCTTTTGAAAAAGCAGAGTAATTTAGACTTTGGAGCTTTGAAAATCGCCTCTTTATTTGTGAAAGTGGCACATCAAATGAGCAAACTGTGCTAGTCAACATGTCTGGCAACATTACGGCAAGTACTGTACAGTCCATTTATAGAAATGTTGTTATGTTTTCAAGCCTTAACTCACGCTGTGGCTCAATGAAGCAGCTTCTTATCACCGAGGCAACCCCTGTATTGATTCCAGATGCCTCAGGGGAGTCTTATCAAAAAAGCAGCGCTTCCTTTAAATGTCGATTTTGTATTTACCCACTTCCCGCTTCCTGAAGCGAATAGCATCTGTGTTTGGCAGCAGAATTAGAAGGGTTAGCTGGAAAGGAACAGATATTCATGTGAGAAAGTGCAATTGCTGATTCATCGTCAAGAGATCTCATTATAAAACTTGACCCTAAATCTACAACTCTTACTTGGGAAAAGTTGCAATTACAGTGCCACATTCTTAGGATATAAGTAACATTTGGTCCCAGGTTGTCTCATGCTGTATTTCACTGTTTATTGGGAATTGCAACTCCTTCTCAACTTGCAGCCATATATAACATTTGCTTGTATTATTTCCATCTAAGTCGATAATTTTCTATACCAAAGTCATTCCTTTACGTATAGGGATATTACTGTACAAAAGTTAGGAAATGTGTGGCCATCATGGTCATTGTTGCTATGTAACAAAAGAGGGGTAGTTTGGGTAGATTTAAATACAGTTAATTTGTATTATTAAATTATTATTATTATTATTATTATTATTATTATTATTATTATTATTATTATTAGTAGTAGTAGTAGTAGTAGTAGTAGTGGTATAATAATAATAATAATAATAATAATAATAATAATAATAATAATAATAATAATAATAATAATAATAATAATAAGCAAAGCCACTGAGTCCTAATCATCCAAAACACCAATTGCAAATCTAAAACTAATAAGAATTAACTTGAGACTATTTGCAAGCCACTAAATACAATTCTGAGTTGTTTATTTCTGGCTTGGTAACTTTATTGGGTGAGTTTTTCCTCTGAAAAGAACTCGAGCCCAATGTCATGAACCCCACGCTTCCTATGACTGGTCAACCAAACACATCACTTGAAACGAGAAACAGGCTCCGTGCTACTGTGAAAAATGTGACGATCAGATGCAGAATTTACCAGACCATACAGATCTGCTGGGTTATTTCACGTTGTTATTGTTTATATTCCTTGGATTAAAGCTGTAGACTCTTTTCGGAATAAGGTACACACGCATGACATTACTGGAAATACACACTATAAACAAATCTGCTTTCCTGATGTGTTTGTAACTTTGCGGTTCTACTGTATTGCATCAAAAGAGTTGAATCAAACTCAGTTGGCTTCAGCTTGTTAGCTCTGGTTAACGGGCCCTTAAAACAATCCTCCCAGATGCTGTACATCTAACCGTAAAACACATTACACTGCAATACAAAACCACTATATCGTAAAAGAAAATAACTGGATCTGCAACATTTGTTAAAAAAAAATAAATACAACAAAGGAATGCCCTTAAAAATTAAGCTGAAAACA
Organism: Acipenser ruthenus; assembly: GCF_902713425.1. Taxonomy (NCBI): domain Eukaryota; kingdom Metazoa; phylum Chordata; class Actinopteri; order Acipenseriformes; family Acipenseridae; genus Acipenser; species Acipenser ruthenus. Next base: position 5,879,878 of record NC_081215.1, read on the forward strand.
TTCAAGACACGCTTTATGATTGCCACCAGTTTGTATTTAATTAATCAAAACAGACTTTAAAGACTTGGAGATTAGTAGAAAGGAAGTTCGTAACTTTGGAACTGGATCCATGATTGAACGCCTACTTAAAAACCAAAAAAAAGTTAGCACCTAAATTTGCAACTAATCAGCAGGAACATTGTTTGTTTGATTTTTAGTTGGAGCTGATATTACACATATTAAAAGAAATGTTGCTTTCGCTGACATAACTGGGAGATTATCCTCTATCCTCTTTACTGCTATTTCAGCAGTTAATCCCTGCTGTCAAACACAGGTCCCATGTGTGACCAGGCACTGCTCCAAATCTATCAGCCCCCGCACTGTATCAGCCCCCAATGTTAAATCTGCTTTTAGAAGATCCTACGTGAAGGCACCTCTCGGAATTCCATTCAACTGCAAAGTAGATTCATAACAGTGACATCACAATCGGCCATCTACCTCAGCCATTTAGTGGTATTCTCTTCATCAACCTTTTCCCTCTTTTCAATGAAAATGACAATGGACTAAATAAAGGTTGGTAATGATTAAAAAAACAAATACAGCTGGATTTTGACCTTGCATATTAATAATAAAGCAGTGTATAATAGATTCCAAGGACTGAGAGTGTCTGTGTATAGGCTATATAAGCAAGGATACAGACCACGGCTTTCAGCCTTGGACCATCACTTCTGATATTACAGGCTGATATTACTCACATACACAGGCATTCATCGCCCTGTAACCCTGCAGTAATTAGCTGTTTTTTCCCCAGCATGAGTAAATTAGTGACCTATTATTAATTTTACTAAATACAACAAAAATACAGTGGAATTTGGTCTGTAGCCTTATAACTTATCAATATTTCCAATGTTCCTTTAATGCAAGTATTGGAAATTATTGTTCCCCTATGAGAAAAAAAAGATGCATGTTCAAGGGAATGTCCAGTAAACATTAATCAGTCACATTGATGACAAGCTACCCCAGTAAGAGCAGATTGATGACGCAAATAAAGGACCCCAAATCACATTGACCTTTACCTTGCTGACGCTGTTGTTTTTCATTCCAGGTAATGGGTGACACACCTGCCACAGGTAATCTCACTGCTAACAGAGCCAGGAAAGACACTCGCTCAACACCCAGTGGTGATCTAACAGATTTGAGGATTTGCTAGAGCTCGCAGTGAATGCCTATCTGTCAGAGCCCTTTCCAATTCGACCCCCATGTGACAACGTACAGGCATACCATTCATCACCAAGCATTCATCACATGAAATAATGTACTGCGTCAATCCTATTCTTACATTTATGATACATTGTTATTAATGGATTAGTTTAGACTCCAAATGGAACCTACCTTGCTGCAGATTTCCATTTCACTACAATTGGCAGACTTTAAAAGGTATACTTTTTATATTTCATTTCTTAACTGTTTAATATCATATAATGCGTCTCTATTGTTGCTTCAGCTTAGATCATAGGCCTTTTGCCCAAGCATGGCAGGGTTCCGGGTTAAGGTAGCTATGGATTCATTACAGAAATCGCTCCTTTTGAGAGGTCGGACATCAAAATCAATCAGAGATCAGTGATTTGTTTTCTAACACTATTCCACCAAACATTGCTTCTGAAAAGACTCCTGATGGTTATTTTTCTGAGGAGTAGCAGAATATTAGCGTTACAGACTCAGCCTAACTTCCACAGAATCAGCCTGGAGGAGTCTTTTCAAAAATAGCAAGCATGGAAAATAATGAAGACACTGATTTAAAAAGAAAATAAGACGCTCTCCATCCAGCAGGTATGGTACTCAATCACTCTCTTCCATGTCACGGACAGGTCAGGGCCGGATAATATTCAGCATGAGAGAGCTAATGATCCGGTACTTTATTGAAATAACATTGTCTGCTGCCTCTAGCCCTCCACACAGCCAGTAATAGAAATAGACAGCATTCTCCCTACGGCAGGACAGCCATAGTCTCCCTGATATAGGAACAGGGACATCAGTCACTATGAATCCCATCCCAACAGCTCAAGTGTCCTGCCTCTTTCCGCTGGGGAGTTTAGCAGGAGAAGACACGACTACACCTTCAGCTTAGCTCTGTTTGAAGTTTACTTGCTTGCTTTTGAAAAGTGACAGGGAGACTGCCCCTCAATATGAATTAAGGGTATATGAAACAAAAGTTACTTTCCTGAACAGCTTTAAAATAAAAAAAGAAAAGGGCTGCATTGTTTTGCTGTTTTACTTTTTTTTTTTTTTTTTAAGACTTTGGGTCCTGTTCACAAAACTTTAATGGCTGTTTCAAGAAATGTTTTGTTAAGGACTGTTTTTTTAAAAGCCCATTTTCCCAACCTTTTCAACTGTTTTAGAAAGGGTTTATACATTTATTCAGATTTTTCAAAGCACTGTTTTATAACCAAAGAGAATGTCTATAAACACTTTAAAAAAAACTGTCCTTAAACAAACATTACATTTGTTTTGCAAAGTTCCTCAGAAAGCCTGAATCTGCCCCACTCCCCCCGGAGCTTGCAATGTGCCAGGGACTGGCAGCTGCTTGTTTCAGACACATAGTACAGGGATATGCAGAGCTGTATAGGGCTGTGCTTCCAGGCAGCAGTAATGTAATACTACCAGAGAGACTTGGGGGTGCGATTGCCTTTGACACAGGCTAAACTCATTGTGCTAGAGAGGCATTTCCTAACATACTGTATCTAAAATCATTTCTGTGTGCGAAAAGATTTATCACATGATTAGCACTGTGAAACATCACAGTTCCTAGTCTTGGATATTATGCAGCCCCTATTATCCTCCCTTGGGATTTCAAGACAATGTATGCTGATATATCAGTTATTGAATTAGAGTGTCATCTTCAAGTCCACTTTTACTCTAGGTCAGAGGTGTACAATCCAGTCCGTGAGGTCAGCAGTCCTCCGGGTTTTATAGGTATCATTAAACAATTAACTGATTAAGAACTGGAATTAAATTGGTTCAATTAAGCAGGGTACAGTTGGAACAAAAACCAGGAGGTCTTTGCACCTAGACGACCGGAGTTGTGCACTCCTGCTATAGGCAAACACAAGATGAAATTAGGATGCTTGGTCTCTCCTATGGTTACCCCCCCCAAAAAAACAGTGTAACATATTGTTGTAGACCCTCAAACACAGGGAATTCTTCATAGTCTATATTCAAGTTGAAAATCAACTTACCTAAGAAAACGTGCAAAACTGGTGGGGTGGGAAAAAAAATGATAGACATTCCAAGAAGATGAAAATATTTTTGGTCAACTACTTTGACAGCTGCTTCATCATAACCCAAGATTATAAATCCTGACGAAGGTCAAAACATGCCCCCATGGTACACAATGGAGTGGGAACTGATCACAGTTTCGACCTTCGTTTTTAACAATGAATGTATGAATAGATCTCTTGCTGTCATTGGTACAATAGGGAAGCATCTTGTCAGAGGCAGTGAAAAGGGCAAGCCTATGCTAATTGGGAGTGGTTTGTTACATATTGGAGAGGACACCTAACACAACCTCCTCCTAATTATTTCACTTAAACAAATACTTCTAAGTAGCTCCAGGTGTGGTAAGTCTCCCTGTATGTCACAGGTAAGTAGTGCGGAGCTCCTGTTTCAGGGGCCTTGCTTTTACACAATAATCTTTGAACCTGAACGCACCATGACCTTGGTTCAAATTTCTGTATTAGCGGATTAAATACAGACTTGACTGCTTTCCAATAGTCATGAATAGGAGATAGCACCCAGTTCAATGGTGCTCGTGTTACACTGAAATCCGACCACCCTCTTTCCTAAAGTCACTGTGCAATTATTCATACTGTCATCTCTATTAAGGTGTAGCATTACTTCCTGTCTCCCTTGACCCAGACACACAGGAAGTCTGGCTTCCAGTTGGGGTTTCCATGGTAGCCCGGCTTTCAACTTCCTTGAAGAGAAGAGTGGTGATCTGTTATTGGCATGCTGTGTAATTGTACTGATGACAAGAGGCAGAAAAATAAATGTTGGAATGTTTGATTTCTTGTTACGTAGCCTCTCTAACTATCACAGTCCACACACAGTTTAACTTCAGTACTCTATTCCAGGATGAGACTCAATATTAAATTGACTACTTGTATGGCTGGTTTAGCAGACCGATTAGCACTAATCTAGGACTACTTAATGTTACCTGAGGTAGTGTAGTCCATGATTAGTGCTAATGTGGGTCAATGAAAACTGCTACTAGTGTAATTGAGATAACCATAAAGAAAGCAAACTCAACAATAATAACATAACTTCAAAAGGCTCAATTAGAATTCTAAGGAATTTGAACAGGTCATGAGCAGTCTTATTCACAGCTGAGCTCGGTCTAATCATTTTCACAAACTTGCAATTACTGACACTTTTGAAGCTAAGAACATTCAATCGTTGGTATCTTCAGGATCATTCCTGGTCTTGCTGACGCGTGGTTTCTGCAGTACTACATTAACACTTCATAATCACTATGTCACAGATAGGCCTTTGTATGGCCTGAGTCTTCTGGATGTGTAACCATAGTGATAAATAAAGGAAAATCCTTGTGCCTTCTTCCTGTTTTTTAATCAAACAAAATAGCAAAATGTATAAAATGCTCTTTGTTGCCAGCTCTCTGGTCTTTATTTTAAGCTTGACTGGTGATTAGTCTTGACAGGCTTTGAGAGGAGTATACCATCAGTGAGAGCTCCTGTTTGCCCCAAAGGTAAGGCCCCAGCTTTGCTTACCATGACAACAGACACGATTAAAGCTCTTTTTTTTTAGCCAAAATATGAATTATTTGTTGTTGCATGCCAGACCAGTTCTAGTTTATAATAAGGCATAAAAAAATAAGGCATAGAAAAAATGTGGCTTGAACATATAAGAGGAGTGTTTGTTCCATTCAAAGACCACAAGATGTGAATGCATCTGAGGGGAAGGTAGATTATGAATAGGATTACCCTATTCCATAAAAACTAATAATGCTTTTAATTTGTGTGCGTTGTTATGGGTAGCGAAAAAAATACTGCAATCCGAGAACCCTAATTATGAAGTTGACACCATTTTTTTTTTTATATAAAGCAAATTCACAAAAAAATAAATAGAAAAGCTAATTAAAAAATAAAAAAAAAACATACTGTACTTACCAACTGTAAAACACAAGAATATGTACACATAAGGGCCAGAATCGGAAAGCTTTGTAAACCAAGTCGCTAAGCACAAATCTTTACTGAAACACTAATTACCGGTACACGCAGATGTTGAACACGATCTCCTTTTCTTACTGTTGATGTTGAGGGATCAAAAAAATACAAAACAAGCAATGAGTATTTTAAGAAAAAGTGTAATGTCACACACACACACACATATATATATATATATATATATATATATATATATATATATATATATATATCGTCATAGCTACTGCGGTTTAAGTACAAATAGTTCCATTTGGTATAATTTGGATAATTGGTTATAATACAGCAATAATAACATTATGGTAATATAATAATATTTAGAACAACAAGGATGAGGATAATGTTTGGAGATGTGCTGAAAGTAGGGATTGTGTAACTTACTCCACGTCCCATTTAAGGTGGTACAGTTTACCATTAAAAAGACGTGAAAGCAGGATTACAAATAAAAAAACAACATTTAGTAACCATTAGAATTGCTTTACAAGAGCAATAGCCAAGCTGACCTATTAGCATGACCAACAGTATAACTGACCCCTTTGCTTGTTTATTTGATTTGCAGGTTTTTTTTTATTATTAATACAATATAACAGATTAAAAGTTGCTGCTGCATCCTGGTAGTTTAATCACTTCCTGTGCTGTAGGACAGGTTCACTGAATTTGAGACTATGAAACTCATTTGAACCCAGATCCCCAGCTCACTGCCCAACCTAGACCCCCTCTCAATCACAATATGTTTTCTAATAATTTTTTTTCTGAATACTAAATAATTATTTTCTAAATACAGAATGTAAGTGTAATGTTAATTTGCAATTAATTAAAAGTTATGCCATTAAAATGATATACACATTCTCAAAAAGATCTACTGTATAGCAATATATTTTGTTAATACTTAAGGGTTACCAATCAAGGTGTATTAATGTGTAATTAAGTATTTATTGGCATTGAATGATAAATGCTTTCCTAAACATTTGAACACATTCTAAACTGTGTTACAAGACCCTGAAATTAAGCATTAATAGTGCCACATAATTCTCTATTTATTCTTAATTACACTGTGTACTATGTGCTACTAAGCAATGAAGATCATTGAAAACCCTGTCCTTCAGACTTTTCTAAACATAAAAAAATTATTGGACAAAATTGGTCATTTAGATAATTATCTATTTCTTTGGCTTATGATGAAAGGTAAGAAGTATGTAGCGATTATAGTGCAGGGTAAGGGTAGAAATATCAGCATATCCAATCCAGGTCCATGTTCCAACCATGTCCTTAATTCTTCATCTATTTAACCTGAAGTGTATATCCTGAAGTGCATTTAGTTCCACCTATTAAACCTGCTATGGAGCAGCACTGCCAGACCGGAGTTGCCCACCCATTGGTCTCAGGGTTTCCAGTGAAGACACAGCCGCTAGTCCTCGCCTTCTTCCTCGTCAGTCTTGTTGGCCTTGCTCCAGCGCTGGAAGCAGTGGACAGTGGACGCCAGGAAGAAGCTGGTCATGATGGCAGCCACCGAGACGGAGATGCCCGAGAAGATGATGATGAGATAGTCGGTGAGGGTGAGGGTCAGCTGGCAACCCTGGAAACTGTCCTCCGAGAGCTGGCTCAAGTTCACCCTCCGCCCATCCAGGGGCACCGAGCACTGCATCCCGTCCACTCCTGCAGGGGAACCAGAAACAACACTGTCACAACCAGCCTTCCAACTTCACCTCTTCCCTGCTGGAACCCAAACCTGAACAGCTTTGAGTAATGGCATCATTTAACATGCTGAGAATCGTAAAGTAAAATAGAGATGGGAGATATGAGAAGGGGGCGGTAACAGTTAGCAATGGGTAATGACCTACTGGTCATGCAAGTAGGTTAAAGGTCCCTATTGGCTGATGGGATGAGTTTTCTTGACAATGTTACAATTAACCTTATGAATAGTTAATATTACCTACCCGCTTCCCTTTACCTAACCATTACAGTACTAAATCAGTACCGGACAGTCTGCTACTGTATCAGGACCACCGCACCTTTCAGTTTTTGCTCCAAATCCATTGTTTTGCCATTTCTTATAATGCTGGGGTTTCTTCAGGGTAGCATTATAATGAGATCTCATTGATAACTTTTCTGTAATGGCCAGCCTAAATGATCTACTGCTTGTGTTGTTCTTTTTTTTACCTTGTAATATTTTGTGTTGGCATCATAATATTTGAAATGATTTGCAGTAGAGAGCAGATGGTTTATGGTGTAAATACGGCACAAATCCACAGCTGAGACCATTAAAGGGCTCCATTATGATAACAGATCCATTGTGTTGTGGTTTTATAATGAGATAAAATTTACAGATCGCTCCTAGCAAATATTTCACTGCTGCACATTAAGTGGTCACACAAAATACACAGAGACATTTTAAACATCAGTGTTCTGGGAGTCTGATAAAACTCTCAGAAGCAACTCCTCAGTATTGAACCGCTGCTTTTCCAGTGACTCAATGGGATTACATCATTTTGTTTTGTTCTGGATTTGAGTCATCTAAATTAATTATATTTATTTCTGGTTTGCTGGTTTATTGGAGGCTTTTTTCTTTAAAAATGTTTTTGCAATTGATGACTAAAGAGTTTTGAGAATCTAGTCCAAAGTGTTCCTCGTGTGACCTCTTTAAGTAGAACACAAAGAGGCGGTGGAATATCTTCAAGGAGCGAGCAGTACAAATAAATACAACAAATACACATTTACCAGAATGTCTCCTTTATGAAGGGAAATGTGAGACCTAAGTGATGGTAATACTGAACAGGTAAGATTTACCGGGATTATTTTTGGGATCATTGTCCTGATGAAAGTTGAATTTCCTCCCAAGCTTCAGTTTTTTTTAGCAGACTGAAGCAGTATTTCCCTGTATTTTGCTCCATCCATTCTTCCTTCAATTTTAACAAGATGCCCAGTCCCTGCTGATGAGAAGCATGATGCTGCCACCACCATACTTCACTGTAGGGATGGTGTGTCTTGAGGCATGGGCAGTGTTAGGTTTGCACCACACATAGCGCTTTGAGTTTTGGCCAAAAAGCTCTATCCTGGTCTCATCTGACCACAAAACCTTTTCCCACATCGCAGCTGGGTCACTCTCATGCTTTCTGGTAAACGCCACACGTGCTTTCAGATGGTACTTTTTGAGTAACAGCTTCTTTCTTGCCACCCTCCCGTACAGGCCAGTGTTATGCAGAGCTCTTGATATGGTTGACTGGTGCACCATTACTCCCCTCCCAGCCACTGAACTCTGTAGCTCCTTCAGAGTGATTGTTGGCCTCTCTGTGGCTTCTCTCACAAGTCTCCTTCTTGTCTGAGCGCTGAGTTTTGAGGGATGGCCTTTTCTTGGCAGTGCCTGGGTGGTGTGATGCAGCTTCCACTTCCTGATTATTGATCCAACTGTGCTCACTGGGATATCCAAACACTTGGATATTATTTTGTACCCTTTCCCTAATCTGTGCATTTGTATTACTTTATCTCTAACTTCTGTAGAATGCTCTTTGGTCTTCATTTTCCTTCAGATTCACAGCCTGACTAATGATCCTTCAACAGTGGGGTTTTTATCCAGAAAATGTGACAGCAACTTTAATGGTTCACAGGTGGAGGCCAATGGTAAGGAAATTGTGTCCTCGTTAGGGCAATTTCTTTCATCGGTGTAAACTGGGAGCTTCCACAGCACAGGGGTTGAATACTTATGCAAGCAAGATATTTCAGTTTTTTATTTTTCTTAAAAATATTTCCCAACATAAAACCAATGTCACCTTACAATAATTGATTTTGAGTGTCAGTGTTTTAAAATAAAATATCAAACAGAACGAAATTTCAATGTACCATTTGTAATTCAATAATATGAGAGAATTGGTCAGGGGTCTGAATACCTTTGCAAGGCACTGTATATATATATATATATATATATATATATATATATATATATATATATATATATATATATATATATACTCTGGAGTGCACAGAACTCAAGAGTGTAAGGTTTGGGTGGGATGGTGATGTGGGATAGGATTAAGTGTAAAGTTTGTGTGGGATGGTGATGTGGGACAGGATTAAGTGTAAGGTTTGGGTGGGATGGTAATGTGGGACAGGATTAAGTGTAAGGTTTGGGTGGGATGGTAATGTGGGACAGGATTAGGTGTAAGGGTTGGGGTGGGATGGTGATGTGGGACAGGATTAGGTTTATATGTAGATGCTCTTGAATGCTTGCATGTTCCTGGAGCGTTCACCTCCAGATGAAGTGACAATGTGAGACAGAGATGTCAGAATGTTGGTCTCATTGTATAACTACTTTTCGCTTGGTTGAGGACAGCGTCTTCATCCATGTCTGCTAATTGAAGGTACCAGCTTCCCTCCCAAGGTTGTGTCTCTTTGAATTCTTCAGAAATGACTGTGGGCTCAATGAGGTGTAAAATGATGTATTTTTTTTTCTTTTACCAGTAGCCACCGGCTCTTTTCATGGAACCTTGACTCTGAAGCATCGCTAGCTACAGAAACAAGTCAAATCAGAGACTCTGTCAACGGATTGAAATATATGGTTTGTCACCAAAAGAAAGAGCTTTGATTCTCAGAACACATTTAATCAAAATTCAGTACCTCTGAACTGCTGCTCAGGGAATATACTAAACCAGTACTGTAGTACCACTAATTTAGCTGTTTTCCCATGTTTTCCCCCCATTTATCATAGTTTACCATGATTTGAATATGCTTTACCATACCTCTCTGGGCTCAACAATGCTTTAAAAGGTTTTACCATGCTTTATTACACTTTGCTATTTAACAATAAAATTAATTTTTAATTAGGTACTGATGCCCTTTTAAAATAAGCAATAAATAACGCTTTAAAGCATTTTCCTGACATCAAGATGTTGAGTATATATACCACTTACATGACAGACATATAGGGAAGACATGCAGGCCTGGAACAGTAATCACACGCCAGAAGGGACATGATAATGTTGATAATTTAAACATTTGTTTTGCACTATTTTAACTATTTTTATGACAAAATATAGAGTTATAATTAATGAAGAATCTAAATAGCTAAAAGCAGTACAGTGGTAATACTAATAGAAATGTTGGCTTCACAAGCAAATTACATTCAATCAATCTAGCCGGAAAAGCTAGGTGGCCATAATAAATATTAGTATTGAAGGCACTTTCAGACATGGCTGTGTTTTTAGTTTTGAATTAGTTTCATGTAAGTTGAGTTTGAAAAAAACATATAACTAATTTCTGTAGTAAATGAATATTTATTTGTGTGCAAAGCTCAATAAATGGCCAATCTCGAGGTGTTCTAATACATTTGCACACTACTGTATATGTACTTATAATAGTTTACCACAGCAAACACACACACACATATATATATATATATATATATATATATATATATATATATATATATATATAAAAACACGTTTTGTGTTTCCGATGCCTAGTTTAATAAACTGCTAACTTAATCAATGCATTTAGTCTGACTAAATTAGAGACAAAACTCCACAATGACTGCAAAATGTATATATATATATATATATATATATATATATATATATATATATATATATATATATATATATATATATAAATAAATGAATCAATTAACTATATATGTGATTTTATAAAGTCCTAAATGACAGGAATATGTGGGCGTTCACCACCAAGGGGTGTAGATAATATTAAAGTTATCTGAATTATTCCTAAAATACACAGGAATGACCAAAACAACGGAAGCAAAACTAATGATATTTTATTTTACTTATGAAACTTTTATAAGATACATTTTAAAATATCTCCTGGTCTGCAAATTCATAGGACAGCAAAGACCTAGCCCTGGGGATTGAAGACCAACAGCTAGATGAGATGCAACACGAAGCCTTTCAGCTTACTCAACACTGTATTTTTTATGGTAAATTAAACTGCTTTTCACTTCCACACCAGAGGCAGTGTTACCTAATGGTCTTGTTGCATAAATGTTTTCAAATTACCTTCAGATTGCATTATACACTGAATCGTTCAGAAATAGGAAGCAGTGGTTGTGGCTTCTCATAAATGCAGAATCAAGTCACAAAGCCATTATGCTGCTCCATTGTGAAAAGCATTCTAGACTTTTTCAATGTAGCCGTTGAACGACTGGGCATTTAATTATACATGCATTGAGTCAAACTGTTTTTTTTGTGCTTGACTCAATGCATTAACCTGTAAGATTTGAAAAAACATGTTTTTTAAATTATTATTGTAGTTCCAGACCTTTTAGGTTCATAATAGTTTGATACTTGATATAGTGTTTTACCTTGCATTGATGGCAACATAATACATTTGGAACACATATTTTCTAGTGGTTCAGATAGAACACTGTTTGATACTGACATCATGGTATTGCAGTGTATTCATTCATATGCCACAAACCACTATACAGTAGCTGCTTTGCATTGATGACAGTTCAATTTCCAGATATGATGGTAGATATAAATAAATAAATAAATAAATAAAGAAAGAAATGTGTCCTCACACCAGCACTTGTGACGCAGGTATTAGACTTCATCATGAACTGTAAGATTGTCATTTATCATTTATTATTTCACATTAGTTATAGGCTTCTACAAGTAGCTCAATGAATAAAGGCATTCTATGCAATCTTCTCTATAGGCAAGAGAACATCCTTGAATTATCTTTGTACATTTTCTCTTGCTTTGCCATACATTCAGAATATGTGCTATACCTTGCTCTACTGTGCCAGGCCTATACTAAGCTTTCTTTATGGTTTCTCGCAGTACGATTTAGTACTCTTTAGTGCTGGAGAATGACACTTTGAAGCAATGCTGTTGACATGGCACCTTCATTGTAGTTACAGCGGTGACACATTACAGAATGTGTCTGTTCATGATGGATTAGGGTTAGGGTTACAGGGTAGGTTGGCATAGGATTTCCTGTGAGTCTGGAGCCTACGGGACTCATCAGGAAAGCTGGAACAAGCTTGTGATGCATCTATAGCGATTTCTGTTTAATACACCTTTTTAAGAGACCTCAGCTCGAACCACAAAGCTTACTGCATCCCAATCCTTCAGCTCCAAACAATAGGCCACAATGCCTCCCAGCACCTCAGTTCTAACCACTAGGCCACACAGCCACCTAGTCCCTTAGTTCTAACCACTAGGCCACACAGCCACCTAGTCCCTTAGTTCTAACCACTAGGCCACACAGCCACCTAGTCCCTTAGTTCTAACCACTAGGCCACACATCCACCTAGTCCCTCAGTTCTAACCACTAGGCCACACTGCCACCTAGTCCCTCAGTTCTAACCACTAGGCCACACTGCCTACCAGCCCCTCAGTTCTATACTAGACCACATTGCCTCCTAGTCCCTCCTTCCAATCCTGTCCAGACTGGACAATTAGAGTTAGGCTCAAGATAATACAAAAGTATAACAAAGCTACCCCTATTCTTAACTAAAGAAAGTGTGAAACAGGCTGTATGCTTGTTTAATATTTCTACATGAGCTGAAATACAGTGATTATTTAATATTAGCCAAATGAATCCACGAATGCTAGATAACTGTTGCTTACTAAGTCCTCTTAATCTATGCTTGAGTCACTAAAATTGCCACAGAAGTCAATTATCAGTTTTATTGCTAAGTACAGTACACAGGATATTATTTGTGTTGTATAAAAAGCCTGCTAGAGCATTCTAGACTTTCAGATGTATAGCAGTTTCCATTAGGAAGCTGCGGTGGTCTGGAATGGCCCACGTTGGTCTGTAACTTTGATCTCATTCTGTATTCCACTAAATTATGGATTGCATTCGTTCATCCTTAACCCGAGAGTTCTGTACACGAGTGTATCATGTATATGCAAGTTATCCTGCTGAATCATTTAGACTGGTAATTTACAACAGGCAGTCTGATACACTGGCCATAAATGCCAGCACACTCCTGGAAATATAAACCAGTGCTGGAATCAATTTTATTCAATTTAACACTTTTCTATTACATTATTATTATTATTATTATTATTATTATTATTATTATTATTATTATTATTATTATTATTATTAATAATAATAATAATTACCTACAGGTAGTGATCACTGTGGAGCTTATTAATGCTATCATAAACTGAACAAATGTTTATGTGTATGTGGACGTTTAGTCTGCTTTGAACTTAATGTTGCCTTGAAAAGCGAGTTTTTAGATTCTAGTGTTGCTTTAGCTTTTAGAGGGATGATCTACTGAGAACTACATGTGAATAAATGTTAATAATAAAAGGCCAGCTAAACTAATCAGCAAACATCTTCAGGATTATTTAACTGAAATTGAGATTTTATTATTATTATGACTTTTGTTTATAAATGGGTTACTATACATTAACTAACTATTAAAACAAAATGAACAACTTCTGTTAATGTGTTAGCAAGCTACTTGCTAACAGCTGATAAACTAAAAAGGGTCCATTAAACTACAGAATGACCAGTAATAATAATTATAATAATGATTCTAATTCAATATAATGTCAAAACAGTGTATTATCCATTTCCCTTTTTTTTTCAAAGTTTCAAAGTTTCAAAGTTTCTCACATACACCATAACCAGGATGGAATGTTATACTGTGTCTATAATAATGAGGCTTGGGGAGTGAGAGACATGACCCGAGGTTGATTCTTTCAGTCTACAAGTGAACCTTGTTTCGCTGGTACAATATACTATACACTGATATGCTGTGTGTAGGGGGTTTATTACAGTTTAATAGATGTCATCTCTTGCAGTTTCTGTGAGAAGATCTCAAAGTGATGATGAGCTGTTCAAAATGTGCAAAATGATGTATTTTAAAATAAGACACACTACATAAGCTGTACTTATTATAAATCACAAACAGATATTGTACTTGTGGATTACTAATATAGCAAATTTATTTTTTTATTTTTTATTTAGTGGTTTGTTTGATTCCCAGAATGACACAGGATCAGGTGTTTTAACCTTTACAGTGATTGGGTGATTTCTCATACAGGATGTAAAATACTTGCACTTTATAGATGTGTATTAATAAGGCGTTATAGAACCAATAATAAATGTAGTTACATAAAACATTTTTTTAAAAGGTTTTAAATATTTGTCTTTTTTTCTGAGTTCACATTTGACCCTTTACTGTGGGGTTAAATATTTTTCTGTGGGTTCTTTGAACCCCAAACCCCACATGAATGACAGCCACTGCAGGTGAATTAGTTGTCAGTGTGCTAACATTGTACAGAACCACGGCATTGTCATTGAAGAAAATTAGGAAATGAAGTTCCCCTTAGGCAACTGTCCACATCATTAAAACACTAATCTAATTGTGAAGTGTACACGTTAGACAAGGTCATTTTACACTGCCTCCTCGTTAATTATCCCTTTGTTTCCTCTTGTCCTTTCCACGTATCCACTTATCAATCTTAGCCTTTCATCCTTTCATACCATCTCTCTCACTGTGCCCTCTATCCTCTTGTTTCTATCACTATAACTGCTAGAGTATGAGAAGGTTGTAGCGTTGAAACTTCAGCCTTTTTCCATTTTTTTTCAGTAATAAGAAAGCTTATTGAAATGCAAAGTAAACCAAAGGGAGTAGAAAGGGAAGCGAATGAAGAGGTAGACTATTTGATTTCTAAATTACCATTCGTCCTTTAGGGTAATTACTTTAAATTTAAATCGGTCTCATTTTTTCTGCAGGCAACTTCAAAAGTGCACGATAATATAAATAATGTTAGAAGCACCATCCTGGTGTAATTCTGTAATTCAACCCATTTCATTGACTTAATACCAATGAGATGCCTTCTATTAGAGATTCAATCTGAACCCGGGACACCTAGTGGGCACAGATTGTTCTGTTTTTGACACTTTTCCCATTTAAAGCATTTTGTAAAAATGTGGCCAGAGGTCAGAGACCCCTATTGACCTCAGCAAGGAAGCCAGCTAACACAATGTTATTAGTATAGAAACTGTATCCGATTAGTGCATGCATGGTCAAGTGTACAGGCAGAGAGGCACGCCCATTACAGTATCCCCAGAATCTAATCCTCCCAATATACTATGCAAAATAATGTTAATACCAAGTTTAATCACAATGGGATAAGTGGTTTTCCAGATACATTCCAGTATCTTGGATATATAATATAATATATAACACTCAATTTGATAAAGCTGGAAAAAAATTGAGAATTTGGTGTATTTCTCTTTTGCATCTCGTTTGCTCACATGACCAGCTCACATTGATTTATCTTTAGGTGCTCAAGTTTTACAAATAGGTCTAGTAAATATGTCTCTATTTGTTTCTCCAGTATTGGTTTTGGGACAAAAATTTGAAACGTATGGTATATACAATTGAAAAGAGAAAGATACAAGCTTTGTCAGAGAAGTGAAGCAGAGTTGACAGCCTCATTTCCAGCGAGGTGTCTTATTTGCAGCTCTCTCCCCAGAGTTATGACGGGCTTGTACATAAATGCAACCATCTGCTTTAATGCTCTATTTTGAGGTGTGGAATATTTTTCTAATGTTAACAGCTATGCAAACACTGGCTGGATATGTTCAAATGAAATCCTGTGCTGTTGTTACAGCTACAGAGGTACCATAAAAACAAATACCAAGCTGAGCAATGATAAATTATTTTCTATTGAGCATTTTATACTTTCTAATCTAAGGGATGCTGCTAGGGTGTCTGCTTTGAGTTAGATAAAGTTTGAAATTCCCAAGTCTGCTGTTGGTTTCTGGAACAGTGTAGAACAGCTCAATACGAATTTAAGGTTTTGTGATTAGGTACCATAACACTAGAAACCTACAATACAGTTTTGACCATTTGACTACAATACCTATAATACAGCTCCCTTGGGCAGCTGGCTCATGAGCAAAAGAACACTGCTGTAAACTTACCTCTTGGAAGCCTGTCTAAGTTCTCCATCAGCCATGCATATAGGTTAGCAAAGTTGCAGTTGCACACCCAAGGATTGTCCTCCAACCTCAAGACCTTCAATGAGGACAACTGGCTCAGGGATGCAACCTTCATGCTGGACAGGGCATTACTCTCCAGCTCCAGCTCGCGTAGGGATGTCAGACCAAGAAAAGCGTCTTCACTGATCGATGACAGGTAAGGGTTACTGTCTAAACGGAGCTTGATCAGGCTCCCAGACTCCAAGAAGGTGCCTGCTGGGATCTCTGTCAAGTTGTTCCATCCCAGATCGAGGAACACCAGCTTGGAGGACGTACTAAATGTTCCGAGCTCTATTGCAGAAAGGGAATTGTTCCGCAGGTCCAGACAAACTAGATCGCTGTAGAGGACAAGAAAATCTGCTGGGATATGGTCGATAAAGTTACCGGACAGCAAGAGCCTCCGAACGTTCAGGGGGATTAAATCCGGCAAGCTTCCAAGCCCCTGACCGCTGCAGTCAACAGTATGAGGGTCCGGGCAGAGGCAGGGAGTCGGGCAAAGCTGCCCGTGATTCAGCAAGGCAGAACAGAGTAGGAGGCTGGCTTGGACTAGAGGCTGCAGCCAACGGCAGCATGACAACATTGTCGAGAGGGTGGATAGGGGAGAGGGATTGGGGATGGGGATGGGGATGGGGGAGTGGGGTTCTGGGAAGGGGGAAAGGGAGGGAAATTAGGAAGGGGAGGAAAGGAGGGCAGTAAAAATCAAAGGTGAGGCAACAGAGGCATCTTTCCTAGATGCTCAGCACCTGAAAGCAGTTCGAGCAACTATTGTGAGAGACCGAGTTTTGTTTCCAAGAGATCATGTAGCTGGAGTCTAGATCAGATAGCAGCCAGCCGGCTGTAAGGGGAGGAGAGAGATGCGGAGAGAGAGTTGCAGAGAGAGAGAGAGGGAGGGGAGATTAGAGGACAGAGGTAAATAGAAACCAGCGAACCAGAGATTAGGAAATGCTGGGAGAGCAAGGGGGGTGGGGGTAAAGGGAAAGGGGAGGTCGGTTTGCTAGGCTAATTTAAAGTCTCTGCTGTTGGATTAATTAAGCAGCACACCTGGGTCTTTGATACAGAGAATCCCCAGGAAGGCTCTGCTGTTGAAAGGGTAGCTCAGATATAATCTCCCGGCTTGCCATTAAATTGTGCCGGCACTCTGTGGGAGATTCCCATAGCTGAAGGGGATCAGAAATACTGGGGAACACACCAGGGGCTTTTTAATGTGGGGCTTGGAGTTCAAAGAACCAACAGTACAATACTGAACCCCACAGAAAACGGTCAAATGGGAACCCACAAAAGAATCAGACCTTTTTAAGTATTTATACATATGCAGATTTTAAATGTCTATAATGCCTTATTAATACATTTGACATGATTTATTTCACATCTATGAAGTACTAATATTAGAAATCACATACAAGAAATAAACCAATTACAGTTAAGGTCAAAATTCCAGTGCACAATTCTAAAAAAAAAAAAAAACAACAAAAAAAAACAACAAAAAAAAACTTTTTATGTTAAATAGTAATTTCGCAGTGTTGTGATTTATAATATACTAGGACACATGAAGGGTGTCATATTTAAGCAGACATCATTTTAAACAGTTTATACCTCAAACTGATACACATTAAGAGACACCCTGTACAATATATGTACTTATTAAATATCTGTAAATTACTATTTTTTTTCTTTTTGGTTTAAAAAAATACTGTGAATATTTAAGAAAGTTGTTTCCATATAAACCTACAGTCTGTTGACAATATCAGATATAACACAGTTTGGAGTACCATTTATAACCTCTTGCTGTGTTTGCATTTACCAGGCTATGCTTGAACACAGCTCTGTACACTTTTCAATGCTTGCTGGTGCTTCACTAAACATTACTACACACAGCTGAGCTTCTATCATGGTACAGTATACTGCAATACATTAAAGGAACAATGGATTTGGAACAATATATTGCTCAATGGTCTTACTATGGTAGCACACTGGTATTGGTTAATACTCTGTAGTGCATTTCTATTGTTAATATAAATACTAGTATTGTAGAAGGATTTAAACATGCATTGTGAAAATCATACTAATGAATCTATTCAAAATGTATAAGTGGTGTATCTAAATATTGTGACTGTCTGTATAATTAAACTAGTGAATTCTGTGAACCTGTCTGTATAATTAAACTAGTGAATTCTGTGAACCTGTCTGTATAATTAAACTAGTGAGTTCTATGAACCTGTCTGTATAATTAAACTAGTGAATTCTGTGAATCTGTCTGTATAATTAAACTAGTGAATTCTATGAACCTGTCTGTAAAATGAAGTAAACATCAAATTTAAATGTCAGCAGTCTTTAGACAATGTTTAGTTTAATTGACATTTTAAATGTCAGCTTTTTTTATATATATATACTGTACTGTGTTTGTATTTCTCTCTCTGCATCTCAAAGGATGCAAACCTAAAAACAAGATATACTGTAATCATTTCAGGTTAGAAGTAATTCATAAACAGTACGATATGTTGATAAAATGCTATAGAACAGCTCCATGCAGCTTTGCTTTGTAGCTCTAGAGTGGTCTTTTTTACTTGGATCTTGTAACTCTAAGAGCATTTCATCCTGTATAAAAGTGAAACATGCAGCCGGTTCCTTCATCTGGTTGAGTATGGTTAGCTTGGTTACATCACATTATTTAAAAGGGATTCTCTCAAGCCCGGTGTATTACACAATGCAACTGCTGTGTGTAGGTTCATTTATCCATGTGAATGCAAACGTCACCATAGTGACCTTTAAAAAAAATAAAATAAAAACTTTTCCGGCTATTATTGTGCAACACACATCAATATTGTTAGCTGCATTATACAACTGTGATCTCAGGTAAGCCCTGCGGCTATTAACAATCACACTCTGAAGAAAAAACTTAATACAGTTTTAAATCCCCTGGTAGTTCATCTCTGTCAGTTTGCAAAACACAAATGTAATCCAGCCAGACTGTGCAGTGGATATGTGTCCAGAGTTAGGAATATTTAAATCCTTTGCTTTAAAATACAGTATACTACCATCTATTGTTTGTTTCAGATGACCTTCTATGACAAAATTTGCATCATATGGATGTCACAATAATATTACAGTAGCTACTGTATACTGTTTCTTATTTAACTATATTATAACATTGTAATAATGGATATGCTAAAGATACGCATGTAACAGAGAACAATGAAAGAAAGCATGAAGCAACAGGAGACCATAGGGAACAGGTTGACACTACACCATTGTGGTCAAATTGAGCACCAAGAGACTAAGGTTTCGGGGACAAGAAATACATTTGCTTACTGCTAGTGTTCATGTGTGAATACATCTTCTACCAGTCTCTCTCCAGATGTGTTCTGACTTGAAAATCTTGCAAGTGATTATTTTACTTGAATGTATTTTCTTCACAAAATAATTGAAACTCGATTTCTCTGCTCTGAAAAAAAAACAAAACTACAGTGAGGTCACAAAATAATTGTTTTGTTTTTACAGAATTAGGCCCCAACCTGATTGATTTTGCAGATTCATAACAAACAGAGCCTCATGAGAATGTCCAGCTAGCAAATACATGTCACAAGTAGTTTAATGCAGCACGACTGTGGTTTTGGTAAGTATGGGTTAAATTTGGTAAATGCTAGCCCTGAAAAACTCACCAGAGACAACTGACTACATTACAGGTATTAAATACAAATCACTGACTCCACAAAAATAATACTTCAATTCTAAACAGAACAGCACCTCTAAACTACTGTGGTTGATGGAAATAAATAAGATGGAAACAAACAAGTTACACAAATCCAGCATATAACTACAGAATTATTCACATTCACAACCACTGCTGATTTTGAACCCAGTACCAGGTGACAAGTGTGCTAATAAGTGTTGCTGTTTATCAAAAAAAAAGCGCAAATGAAACATTTTGATATTGGAGCATGAAATTTGTCTTGGTAAGATTTTATTGTGTCTGCTCGTTCTTATATAAAACTAGATTGATTCTAGATAATCTTGTTGTGTAGTGCAATAAATAAATAAGTGCACTGTAGCAGTGGAGGGTCCTGCCCAAGCATCTGCTTGTCAATAGTAACAGTGGGCTGAGCCGCGTGATTCTGCCTGAGTGTTGTGAGATGTCCTGAGCCGTGTTGTTCAGCCTGTCAGGGGGTGATCGCCTCCCACATACCCCCCCCCCCCCCCCCCCCACTGCTCCCCCCGACACTGAGATCCGGTAGCCTGCCGTCCTCTCCAGTTCATCTTCCTGGGAGGGGGGTTACATTTGTCCAAATGATACCGCATAATAAAATAATTAGCAACAGGGCTTCTGCCAAGCAAATGCATTCTAGCTATGTATGAAGTTCATACAATTTAGTTCATGCACTGGGGATTGTCCAAAAAAATGACCTGCTGAGTTTCCCTATATCACAAAAAGCCTTCAATACAACAGAAAACATGCATGTGCATATTTTTATACACAGCAGGTGCATTGAGAAAACTATGACAACAATTATACTATTATGAAACGCAAGAAGATTAAATCTGACATGTCTCATCAAAAAAACAAACAGAAGAAGTTTTGCTTAACAACACACAAACAAAGCATGCGTTATTATTATTATTATTATTATTATTATTATTATTTATTTCTTAGCAGACACCTTATCCAGGGCGACTTACAATTGGTACACGATATCACATTATTAATACATACAATTACCCATTTATACAGTTGGGTTTTTACTGGAGCAATTCCTTGCTCAAGGGTACAGCAGCAGTGTCCCCCACCTGGGATTGAACCCACAACCCTCCGGTCAAGAGTCCAGAGCCCTAACCACTACTGGGTAGCTGGCAATGTGAGGCTCCAGACAGGGAAACAGGGTGGTTACTCGAGGCTTGCAAAATAAATGGCAACAAATGATTATTTTTACATGTCTATACATACAAATTGTGTATACTAAGAGATGTATGAAATTCTTTGAGAAGTGTTTCGACTGGAAGTCTTTCTCAATATCTCTTTAAGTCTTACTACGTCATAAGAATAACAATTATGACATTGGATTTCACAGCTATTATGTAAACATGTAACCAAATAAATAAATAAGTCCTAATATGGATGTGATCAGTGTTAAGTGGTTTCTAAATGTCACAGCACTTGGTAAGTGAGCTTGGAATTCGCTGCACTCTTTAAAGGCGGTCTTCTCTGCTGCACTCGAGCAGCTCAATGACAGGTGAGAGACACGCCCTCTTACTTGTGTGTGCCAGACAGCACTCAGCCCAAGGTTAGGCGCTGAAGGGAAATCTATCTTCACAGACTCACAGAGTGCGTGTGGACCTGTCTTCACAAGGGATGGGGTGCTGCAAGCAAAACACAGCCACCTTCCCATTTGGAGCTTTGAAGTCTGTCACCAAAATGTGAAGCTTTAATATACCAGGTCAAAGACAACAGTCTTGCTTTATTTTTTTATTTTTATTTTAGATGTTTAATTTTGTATCTAGTCTCCACTTGATTACATGTAATTTAACTTAAATCAAAAATTTACGAGATTATTTGATGATGCCCCTACTTCACACCAAGTTCTTGCTTATTTTTTCGCCCTTTAAATATTAATACATGACTTTAGTCTTTATGGCAGGCGAAGGACAATGGCACTGGCTACAGTCAGGGACCATGTTAGCAGGCAGGCTGGGTTCATGACAGGAACCCCCTGACAGCTCTGCAAGCGAGTGAGTTCACCTCAGTCCTCTACTATTAAACTGCAGTCTAACATCACCACTTTGCTGTTTGCAAAAATGTCCTGCACTTTTGAAACACAATGCAGTATTCAGTAAGGGGGGTTATACAATGGAGAGCCCTTGCATGTTTTTTTTTTATAATATTAATAATATTTCCCCACGTTTATCTACCTAATTTGATGTCGCCTCATCCCTGAAACTCACTTAGCGATAAGAAAGACTGAAGTACACAGCCAACCTCTATTCCCATTGTCAAGCCAATCACCTCCTTTTACCCAAAGAACCGAAGCAATTAAGTTGCCAAGCTATTGAACTCAGTCTGGGAAGTCTATGATGGGACCGGTGGGGCACTTGACCAGTAGGGGTCGCTAAAGCACAATGAGGTGATCTATGCCCAGTGGGAATGCAAAGGCCAATGCAGCCCTCCTGTTGAGTCCCAAGGCAAGACCAGCAACACGAACAGGATTTGAACAATGCTGCCACATTATATTTAATCTTGTTACCACCCTCCTCCTCCAGTGATTATGTCATACTTTGGTGTTGTCTTTAAAATCGTGATTCATCACAGTGGGACTCTGCAAAGAAGAGTGATGTCAGCACGGTAATGGATAGTGTAAGAGGCAAGCTCAGACAAACATCTCACACATCATGTCGTTATATTTTTCAACCGGAGATTAACCCTGTCAGAGTTTAATAGCGCGGGGATTTGATTCACGGGCCCTTACTGGATTGCCTGTAGGTACAGGGGATGTTGTGTGTCAGCTGCTTAGGGCCTCTCTTTAAATCTCAGCACCTCGTAAATAAAATACAGCAGCTGGGACCAGCTAGTAAAATGCTGCTGTGTTTGATGTCTTTAATCTCCAGTGCATGCGATAGGGCAGCTGCGATGGAAAGACTGCTATTGGTAGAATAGTGATATCACAATGGTATAACCAAACCCTTAGCAAACAACAGGTAATGGCAAAGCAGCAGTGGAACTATACTGGTACAGCTTTGTACTAAGGGGCAGTGGTAGAGTAAAGGGCAATGTTGCGTGATTCCATTACGGATCTGACCCCTAGCAATGAGGTTAAAAGCTCTAGAAGCATGCAGATGTCTCTTTTGCATAGTGGTTAAGACGCTCACTTGTGGTGTATAACTTGTCGCTAACTTGTCCCCAACCTCCAACATGTTACAATAGCACAAGGGCAGCTATAAAGATATAGCCATTAATAGACTGATACCACAATATTTCCCATTTTAAATCTCAAATGGTATTATAATGGCAAGGAAACACATTGCACAAGTCTGGTAGTCCATTGCAATAACAATGGCAGTATCAGAGATGGCAGGTCCACTGGGAAATAGAAGTATCTCATCCATCATACTGCCATTGCTGTTAATGCTGGGGTTGGTTAATGATTCTGCTGGGGTTTCTGCAAGCTAATGCACACCCACACACACAGGCAATGCCTAACATTTAAGTGTCCTTCCTCTGCTGGAATACAGCAGACAGAGTGATTGACGTATGTACTCCTACAGCGGTGGATGTAATTGAATCTTGTCAGCCTCCTTGGAATAGATTAGCTGTTTCCAGCTGGGATAGACGTGGAGGGTCAGGGAGTCTGTCTGCCTGCCTGCCCAGGTTCAGATACTCTTCCAAGGACTTAACCCAGGCAGAATCAATTATTCCTCTCGCACACCCATACCATTAAGTGAGTGCATAAAAGGAGCATAGAGGAGACAGATGGTGACTGAATATCTACTGGCGATCACCTACACAGATTCACAGTCTTAATAGGATAATAAAATACAGTCATTATCTTGTTTTATTTATTCTGTGTTTTCATATTTTCTTTCTTGAATTTTTCATTCAGCACTGATGAAAGGTGAGGGACAATAGCCCTCCCTGCCTGCCATTCGGTCCTGGGCCTCGTTCAAACAGAGATATTGTGTGGAATTGAGCTACACTGCAGGGTGGTTTCATGAGCTAAGCTGAGACCATCAAACTCATTTCATTTGTGTTCCGAGCCGGAGGCTAGTGAATAGGCCCACAGCGCCGCCAAAGGCCTCAGTTCTCCTTTGTCAAAAAGATTCAATTTGCAAGGCTTCAAAATAGTTCTGGTATTGAAGATCCACATTGCTTAACAGTTTGAACCATTCCAGGTTTTTCTGAGTCTGATTCATTCAGTACCTAAGCTCATAAGATGGTCTATTAAAGCTCCAGTAAAACCTGGAATGGCTTAAACTGCCATGTATGTTATTACACCCCCTCCAAATTTCCCTTTAATGTGTGCACAATACATAGCTTTCTGTAACAGTCTTTCAGCTAAATGACCATGTGGACTGGTAACAGCCCAAGTATAGATGACCGCCCTAAAGTCATGTTATGCTTTGACTTTTGATTTCACCTGTTGTACAGTATATGGTAGTCTAGTATAGCAGACTTTTGCTAAACTGAACCCCAGTAATCAAAACTGACCTATAACCAGAAGCAAGATATCATAATGGTCTGGACCCCACAGGATCTGCCAAGTCACCTGTATAAGTACTGTACAGGTTAATGCAACACAACCAAAGAATGTCTGAACACTTGGCATTCAACAGCAGAGGCGAATTTAGCTATTTAAAAATAGCTATGAGGAAAAAATGTCAATATTTGACAACAGGATGATCACACACATCATAAAAAAGGAGGAAGGGGTCGTTAAAATGACATTTGAAGCTACTTATCGCTAAATCATCACCAGAGTTTCTTAGCCGAGGTATCTCAGGAGAAAAAATGATTGCAATCTCTGCAGTTAAGCCATATCAACACAAGGGATATGTGTCTCCCGTTTCTGACACATTTTAAATTTAGATAGAGGTGACCTGTTCCTCTGCAACTTTCAGGAGAATCACAAATCCCATCAAAGCCAGTGCCGGCACAAGCAGCAGCAGCAGCAGAGCGCTTATCATTCTGCTCGGGACCTGTGTATGATGTGGGAGACTCAAACTATCAAACCATCAAACATGCCCTTCTGTCTTGTGATTAGAACATGCCACACTAGCGACAAACTGCAGCAGCAGCTTTTGCCTCTTCAATGTGAGGCTCCTCTCAGGAAAGACTGCAGTGAAATGCTGTGAAATGCTCAAAAAAATCAAGCTGTGGCTTATCATGGCAGGGAATAAGTTGATCAAATCAGCCCTTAGCTTCATTGTGACGTCATAATCCAGAACCAGTGTCTGTCAGTGGAGCTCTAATACAGTTGTTTACATTGGAAAGCTGGTTATATGAGGTAGGAGTAAAAATACAAAATTAAAAAGATCTGCTTTTGCAAAGTTCACCTAGCTTGTAAACCAGAAACCTGCAGTCACTATGTTCAAACAGAGATAAGCCTTCTTATTTTAAAAGTCTGAAGGTCTTCTATGGTCTTTAATTTCAATATATCTGCACCTGTATTGGCGGTAGTAGTTGTAATTATGTTGAAAAAGTTCAAAACATGTCTTAAGCAGCTGACACAGTGGCTCATCAGATTCTGCTGGGTCGGCTGGAGTGGGCTTCACTGGCACAGCCTTGGTGTTGTTCTGATCTATTTTTCAAATCAGCAGTGTCATGAATCCTCATGCCATGACCAAGCCTCAGCTGACACTGAATGTCAGGACATCTTTCCAGAGTTTTTTTATTTCAAGTAAACGAAGGTCACGTTTGCTATATGTGGAGAACAGAGGAGATCTGAGTGATTGAAAGTGGCTGGGAGAGTTGGAAGAGCTCTGGGATTTATTGACTGTCTGAATTAATCAGGAGAATTCCCCCTGCATCCTTCGACAAATGTCCTCTTTGTTTTCTCTGGAGCGAGAATGACTGACACCAGGCCTGCAAACAACTTCATAATGACTTTCCTTCCCTCTCAGAGATGAAGAGATAAATCAATGAGGTATTGGGGGAGTAGAACCCAACCTCGGGAACAAATGTTTAGCCTTTCTGAAGTTCAAAAGGCTCTCTAGTTTTGTCTTGGAGAGTGAGAGAAGGGGTACAGTTAAACATTACAAAAATGTAGGGTGGCCATATACTGGCCTCCCCAGTGGGACGGGGGGGGGGGGGGGGCATGGCCCCCTTGGCCCCCGTTGTGGCGGTACCCATCAAGTCAGCTCATGCCTACACTAACATTGAAAGCAGTACCGGTACAAACGAACATCTTCTCACTGAAGGGATCAAAATCTAAATTTTAGATGGGGGACCTGAGTCAGAATGCCCCGGGTCATGGGGAGGGCCTTAAGCCAAGGAAGTTTGGGAACCCCTGTATTAGAGCATTTTACAGCTCTGGGGAAACACCCTGGATTGCTCAACCACAAATCTGTGGTTCTCTCAAAATGATCCCTGAAAATAAGAGGTTGATCCAACTCCTCGTCCTGTAAGATGTTCTGATCCTCAGTGTCTGGAGCTATCCTGGTCTTTATTCCACCTGAACCCTGAACTACTGAATTTAACTTATTGACGCCTACAAAACCTGCAGGACCCTGGACCTCAATATCTGACATCCCTGCTCTGTTAAAACCTAAGTGTGGATGGATGATCCTTGACTTAATTGTTGGATGTTAGACAGAGTTCAGAAATCACAGTGCCATCCTTAGGTTTGCACATATTCTGCTTTTTCCAATCTGGTAAGAAAAGTAAGTAATTACATCTGACTAGCTTAAAGAAAATAGATGTGATATCTGTGCAAAGTGTTTGGTGTGTGATTCAGCGAGGGAGAAGGAGACAGCACTCTATTAACTGAAAGCTGATGAGAGCTGCCATTTGAGACGGGCATTAGATGAATCAATGTAAACAAAGGTGGTTATGTTTAATAGTTTTGACCCGGAGCATGTCAATACAACCCCACAAACACACTTTCAGACATCTGATCTGTGAAATACTGATCAGTATAACTTTCACACCCTTTGTGATGTGGATAAAATATGACAGACTGTCTGCTTAACAGACAGAGAGACACCTCCATATGTCCCCACAATCTGATACTCTCAATATAAAATGTTAATACCTGGTTTCAGCTTTCAAGATATATGCAAAAATGTAAATGTAATACACAGATGAACAAATGTACTGACAGAGAGACATCACCAACCATATACCCCATTAACTAATCCTGTCAATAACTTATCATGCAATTATAACACCATGTTTCATCCCCATTTAATACGCAGTTTTAAATGTAAACTGTGTGACATAGAAATGGACAAATGTACAGACAGAGGTGTTTCTGAAGAGGTTGATATCCCCAGAATCTATCGCTCAGAAACGTATGTTAAATAATGTTAACCCTAAGCTTTATAAACTGGTTTCCAGTTATATGGAAATATGTACAGAGCTGCACATGTGTTGTTCGGTCCTGTGCTGTACAAACTCCTCCCCTATAGCCTGTCACCAGGGGTTGTATCCACTGCAGAACTGATAAATTACACAACACCGATATGCAATTTCAAAAAAAGATCAATATTAATGATGAAGTGCTCAGTTGTGTGGATTAGTTCTGGCACTCCTCCATCTCAAAATTGAGTCTCATTATATTGTGTATCGAGTTAAATAATCAATACTGTTTCATATTTTATTGCAATTTGAGGCAGTGCTCAAAATTCGTTTTTCAAAGAAGGTGCTTATTAATAAGAATTGAAGCTCCAAACCAATGTAAACACGCAGCTAGGAATCTGAACACCATTCACTGAGTTAAAACTGTAGATAAATGTTTATAATCAAGATGTTTACTTTCAGTGCTCAGCTGAGATAAATCCCATTCAAGATCATTCATGGGAAATAAATGATATAAACATCTCTTTGACATGTGTTAGCCTCCTAGTATCTAAATAGTGTAACGCTTTCAGGTAGATGATAAAAGGCACAATTGCTCCTTGTAAACTGGATAAGTCTTATACCCCCATCTGGTGGCTGAACCTGGAATCTGTAATTACAATTGCATTTTCTTTTTTCTTTTTTTTTCATTAGAGACTTCCGCTTTCTATATAATGAACCCGGCAAGAACAGAAATTAGATTAATTAATAAAGTAATAACTTAATAATGTTTAGAACGGAGGTGAGGGTAATGCAAGGATATCATAACAAAATTACTTATAATATCGTATAGCAATTATTATTGCATTACCAATAGTTTATATAAATAATCAACAAGCCATTCAAAATCAATGTGCTAATCAGTACAGTGTGTTCTCTCTCTCTCTTTCTCTCTCTCTCTCTCCCCCTCTCTCTCGTAGTCAATGTTATATACTGTAGAAATGCATCTATGTCATTATATAAAACAAACAGAGGATGTAGTGAGCTTATATTCACAATGATTGAAGAGCATGGTTGCTGCGTATTTATGCATATTATATGTACTGTCAAGATTTGCCACCTTGTCAAAAAATGCCACCCTTGTTTATACTATGGAGAAAATCAGGCAGTAAATTCTGGCAAGCCGTATTGTGGTGCCAGTAAATGTCACCCTTGTATATTCTATAGGAAAATGCAGGTAGTAAATTCTCAATTGTATTGTGAAATATATACCAAATTGCACAATAACTCAAATTTCCCAGTGATAGACACAGCGAGACCAGCTTCTTCCCTGCACTCCACAGTGTCTGCTTAGATATCAATCTATTAAACACCTCGATAAGAGCTGTGCTCATCCAGGCCACATTCATGTTATGTGAATCAACTGAAGGCTACAGTCACCCACATATAGGACAATCTGACTCACACATGTCACACCTAGTAAATCCAGGCTCCGGCAGATGCAGGAGATAGGTGCTATCCCAATTTGGACTTCACGCTTAATGTTTTGAATCCCACATTCAACAGATTTCCTTTGAATAAGACATATCCCCTGAAATAGCTCTGCCTAATTTATTCAGCAGGGATCTGTAGAAACCTGCCCAGGCCCTAACAATGTCTGTCACTACGCTGTTATTAAGCCAAGTATTAGGTAAACTCTGCAAACCGAAATAATCCAATTTAAATAAGGATGAAATATGCAAAATGCAGGCTAACTTTACACTTCATATATACAGAAATATTAAAAAAACAAAACAAAAAAAAAACAAAAAAAAAACGAGAAGGGCCTTGACAATAGGATAATGAATATAAGTGCCCTCTGGTGGTTCCAGCTGGTATTGTACAGCACCCTGAATAATACTATCACAGGTTTATGTATGATAGTTACACCAGCGAACATTTGTAGTATCATGATCTCTTTCGGACACAGTGCCTATTAGATTGTGAGGTGATTTCTATATAATCAGAAGTAGCCGATTTTTAGTGACTGTGAGGGTCTGACTTGAATCTGGAGAACTCTGTCTCTATTTTTATTAAAAACGTTACCGGATGAAGCTCATTGAGATCATCATCTTGTTTCCAAAGAGTCCTCCTAACAGTTACACATTTAAACCCTGTGAGAGTTAGAAGAGCAAACAATTCAGTACCACTGTGCACTAATGCCCGTCTATCCAAAGTACAGCTGTGCTCCTTTATGAAGAAGCAAGGCTCCTCGAAAGAGCGCCCCTCACTATCCCTGCTCTGACCCAAGAGAGAGAGGTGCCGAACAATTACATCGAATTAGAGGAGAGAAAGAGAGAGTGAGACATTTTCTAGGGGTGCCCCTGACAGAACAAAGCTCCTGTCTGTCAATATCCCAGCTCCCTTTTCTCCGCAAATCACACTTAATGGGGGCTTCAAGTGCCCACATCACTGCTTGCAAGTTTATGATTGTGACACATCCTTCGAAACAGAGGCCTTCTAAGCCACTCTGTCGCCATGACAACCATCTCAGAGGCCTACCCCTGCTGGGTGTTTCAGTGAAGCCTGCCCGGTATTAGTTCTGACACCAGAAACCTCAAACCCCCAGCACAGACACTTAAAGTGTGAAAACACCTTGAAACAGTCATGTCGTGTAATCGCACTACCCTGCCAAGCAAATGAGAATGACCTTTGGGTTGAAATTTCTGCTGCTCCTGCAGCCTCAGGCTCCGGCCTAGCCCTCCCTCTGGGAATCCAAATTATATTGCAGTGTTTGTGTGATAGGGAACGAAAGGTTGGGTTTTCCACAAAAGAGGGCAGGTGTACAACCTTGCTTATTTTTAATTACAGCTGGATTACTTCTTCTATAGTTGCAAATCCACCTCTACGGACAAAATTAAATCAGAGTTACATTACAGCCACCCAAATGTCCAAAGCAAGAAGGAAGGACCCTCATTTTTAATGCAGTTAAACAGTGTTTAATTTGTGCTGCGGCACAACCCATCACCTCCTCCGTTATGAAAGTTAAAAATCTCTGTTAAATGCTCTCAGATACATACTGTCTGAGAATATAGCATTACCAGTCAGGTATAATATAATGCACCGACGTTTTATTAAAATTCTCAACACAGTTTCATCCATTCTGCAAGGCCTTGCATGCGCTAAAGGCAGTGTCTGCTGCCAGGGATGTTCATTTTGGTACCAGGCACCTATACTATTAAGAGAAAGGCCCAGGTGGGATTCTATTAGCTAATACAGGAAGTTAGAGCATGATGGCTAGAAAAATTGTGTTTACATAATACTACAAATCGATCCACATATTAAGATGTATACAGATAACATGATGATGTGGAATGGATTTAACAAATCTATATACTTTTAGAGAAGTGGCACCAGTGTATTTCTGTAAACCTCAAATGAATCTTTGGTACAGTACTGTACCATTCTACAGATGCAACCCTTAGACCATTGTATGGAATATGTTATACATGCAGATGGTATGGTGCATATGGCAAATACTGCAAGCATATTTTAGCTATGCAAATATATACGAAGAACAATGTCACCCTTAAGAGTTAAGCTGGAAATGTGTACAATGATGTGTTTAAATTATTAATCAGCTCATTTGCATTGCTGTGGGCAAATGTTCTACATTCCCTAATACTGCATGTTGAACGCTTACATAAAATGTCAAACTATAAACAGTTAACTGCATGTGACAACAAAGAAAAACGCATAACAGTTTTTACTGTTATCTCATTTAATATCAGAGATTTTGGAATATCAAATACACCATGAATTAGTTTCAAATATAGTGAACCCTTGCTATTAAGGACAATCAAGAGTAGCTTTAGACATACTGTATTATAATAAATCGTTTAGATGTAGGCATAATATGAGGGTGGGCTTACATAGTAACACTTCCACTAGTTAATTGGACTGACCATGGAAAATCCTGTGTGTGTTAACGGCCCAGTCTCTTAACCGGTTGCATCCACCAGGGGGCAGTGAGCTTGTTGCTCGTTATCAATAATCATGCTTGAACAGGATGGTAGTTTACAGGCAGGGTTTTGCAGGATCATTGAATATTTCTTTCTTTTGGATTAAAAAAAAAAAAGAAAAGCGTGAAATGCCTAAGGAGATGGCATTCAGTGACAAACGTGATCATTAAGTTGGACAGTGTAATTAAGACTTGCCCGTGTTGACAGAGTGCTGTTCTGAGACCGTGCTTGATTAATTAATTAATCTGTCTCATTAGCATCATCCCAGGAGAGTAGCTGCAGTACTGTGTCTGCAAAGCAAATCACACAGGCCTCCTTTAAATACAAGATATGTTGCCTCTTGTGTCGTTAGTTGCTTTCAATTTTATTTGACATTTAAAGATGCGATTGCTAATTTCAATCAGTGAATTAGTTCAAGTTTTAATATTTTTGCAAATCAGAGACATCCATAAGTGACTGAACAAATACATCATTAATAATTGTGGCTCTTTGTTTTGTTGCTCCAATACTTTATTATTTTAATTTTTCTCAAAATCTCAAAAAATTTACTTGGTTTTAAATTGCTTTGAGTTTGTCTGAAGTGCTGGGACTGAACAGCCTTCCTCATTCAAATTGTATTACAATATGATCTCCAAACCAACCCACTCTTTACCAGCCCAGCGTGGTTGAGGAGGATCCTGGTTGTGTTTCCACTGCAGAGTCCGAGGCACGTGCAATGAACGTGGCGTGTATATGACACGGTATTAAGAGGCGCTGTATTTGAGTTGAGAATGGCAGACACAGAGGTTATGGTTGAGTTTTTCTTTGTTTTCATTCTTCATATATTACTGAATATGATTGAAATGCAACGACGGGCTGATTACGGAAAGAGGGGAAGAATTAATTTGGATCTGACAAGCAAGACACTCGCTGAATGGTTCGAGTGTACTGACTGAAGGAATGTAAATCATTGACCCCACCCCTGGCCCTGCGATTCAGATGTGTTGGGAGGCCAGAGTTTGATGGTTTGGTTCTGGCTCGGCTCGACATATAGCCAGTGGGAAAGGGGTAATCTGTCTTTAAAAATGTAGAGCAGATGGGGCTAGCAGAGCTGACATTGTCACATGACTTGAAAGGAATGAGGAAGGTGTCACAAGAAATCTTAATCCATTCATTCATATAAAAATTTCATGCAATTGATGCAGACAGCTTGGCAGAGGATCCTGATGATGAATCTGTTTGAAGCCACTCTGGAAGGGTGCGTTATCGTTTTAAAAGTAGCCAAGGTACTGTATCGGTATGATGCTGTCAAGCATTAGATCTAAGAAGGGAGGGGCTGTTGCATTTTAATAAATTTGTGCTTCTAATCATTTCAACTCTCGGTTGCCACGTGTGGATCTTAAAGCCAGGGAGGGAGTATCTCTAGGGACAGCTCATCCAGTTAAACAAACTGTAGAAAGCAGTTAAAGGAGACAAACAGCAATGTGTCAGACTCCCATTAGCAACACAAACATGTGAGCTGAAAGCAGACACACAGTTGATTGGCGTTTAATTGGCGACAGCGTCTCTGATGTCTGCTGAACACACATGCACTAAGGACTATACTGTGGAGTTTCATGTCAATAAATCGATGTCGATTAGGAGGCAAGGAAAAAAAGCAGTATCTTCTCAACTCGACAGCATGCAAGCTGTATAGCACTCCCCCCTCCCCCAGTGTATACCCAATACTGAACAGAGCAACAGCAAGGTGGAGTGGGGTTTTTCAAAATCCAGTTTCCTCACTTTTATTAGCTTACCACTGTACTTTCTAATGCGTTTACGGAAAACTCAACATAGAGTGTTGACCCATCTTTTATTTCAATTAAATCCATTTAACAAAAATGACACTTTAGCAACCGAAAACAACACTATTCAAATATTTCAGAGCAGGTTCATCGCTCGGTTGCAATTTGGACACATGTGACGGGCACGAGGCGCTGGAGACGTTTTGTCTTTCGGTCCTTCGATGATGGACAAATGGAGCGCCTTTTCCTTTTGGACTTGGGAATATCACCTGCAGAGTTTGAGAGGTGTTGGCCATTCTGCGCTCCATAAAGGGATGAAATAGGGCTTTTCCAAGTCCTTTGAGGAATTCAGACCATGCTACACTCTTATTTAGGTCCATACAACTGACCTGACATGAAACTACTTGAGGGTACAGTGAGCAGCTGCACGTAGCAGAAGAGCAGTGGGCATTTTAAAAGTGATCTGGGTCCATAGGACCCATGGATAGTAGTTACAAGATTCATGATGAATTCAAGTTTTCAACTAATATTTTAATGTACAGTCCAGTCCTTTTAATTTCACATCAAAGGGACTAAACAAAAAACGATGACAGCAACCAAAGTTGACTATCAGGGGTTCACCAATAACAGGGTCAAATAAACATAAAAACACAGAACAAAGTGTTGCTGCAATGCTGTACATATGCCTGTGCTGAGGTCCAAAACAGCACTATAAAATGTATTTCAATGTACAGTCTATTATACTGTACATGCACAACACATTTTTAATAAATAACAACATAAGAAAGCAGTGAACATACAGATTGCAGTGTCCAGTATGCTACACTTTGCTACCATACTTTATATTTAAAACATTCTAATCCTTACTCATCTTACTTATAATACTTATCTTAGGCTTTTATTTCCAAAAGTAGGGCAGAACTCAGTTGTATGACTGTTAACTGTGAGTGATCTTAAGCACAGTGTGATAATAACAGGCATTCTCAGGAGCTTGTCCTCACAATGGGTAACATTAACAGGAGTGTTATTATGCAGTTTTAACTACACACACACACACACACAAAAAAAAAACCTTTATCGTTTCATTTCGAAAATGGCCTAACAATTTTGGAGGCTTTTTGTGGGGTCAACCACCCTGTCTGAAATATTTTAAAATTTGGTACAAAAGATGATACCTCCAGCTGGGTAGCCCCACACCCCCGACCTCCACAGACAGGATCTGAGACCTCAAGTCCTCAGGTTCCCACTGAGCCAACAGTCACTTCCATTAGAATCTTAAGAGAGGTCTGAATTGAGAGAGGGAGGGGGCCCGGCCTTTCTGAACGCCTCATGTTGAACTTGTGACCTCTCCCTTAAGTAAGACACGAACAGCACGCTAGGGTCACGGCAGGGTCACGACTCCTTCACACATCTGCTTGTCTCAGGGGCACGGGGTCTTATTGGGGCGTCTTGAGTGGAAAACTGAGTTTCACAAGCACTCAAAAATCAGATCTAGCAGGAAGCTACACAGAACAATAACTGAATCATTGTTCTAATGAGGAGTGAATAAACTCACTCTGACTGACAGACAGACTTCTAGACTTTCATATCCTACAGGAGAGCTTGTAGCAATCCCCATGACACATAATGCCACACAATAGGGCAGCAGTGTGGAGTAGTGGTTAGGGCTCTGGACTCTTGACCGGAGGGTCGTGGGTTCAATCCCAGGTGGGGGACACTGCTGCTGTACCCTTGAGCAAGGTACTTTACCTAGATTGCTCCAGTAAAAACCCAACTGTATAAATGGGTAATTGTTAGGGTTACCATATGGCTTCAGATTAACCGGACGCTTTGAGACAGACCAGTAATTCACGTATAAATGAGCTCCACCTTTGCTGAGATTAATCCTGCTGTGGTGGAATTGCTTGGGGGCAGCAAACAAGTTACATTGATCAGCTGCTTCTGATCAGATCTTAATGAACGAATAGCTAATCTATCAATAGAGCAACGAGATGATGATGCGATTGTATTTGCAGAATAATATGGGTGATTGAATTTTAACAAACAGAAAAAAATAGCGACTGGCTGCAATTCATTCTTAGTATAATACAATTATTTGACGCGCATGCAGGTATTTAAGCACCTTTATTAAATGTAGCTAAGGATGGTTCATTTACACATTCATTTATTTCAATTTAGGGGCAAGTTTGAAATCCCGTTCTGTCTCACAGCGTCCGGTTAATCTGGAGCCACATGGTAACCCTAGGGCGTCTGCTAAGAAATAAATAATAATAAAAAAAGAGGTGGATTATCAAAAGGCAGACAAAATGGCAGTCGACAGGCTGCAGTCTCATTCATTCTACAGGATCTCATTATAGAAGTTCTGTGACTTTCAAATATTACAGAGGCCACAGTGATTTCACTTTGTATTCTTTATATTGCTCGATAGATAGATAGATAGATAGATAGATAGATAGATAGATAGATAGATAGATAGATAGATAGATAGATAGATAGATAGCTATGACTTAGGATGCACAAACAAAGTTGACAGATCTCATTTTTTTTATTGAGGAGAATCAAGTTGGGCTGTCCATTTTTAGAAAATAAACCAATAACAATATTACAAATAATTAAATTGTTACATCATTCACAGGGTTACAGTCAATGTACATTTATACAGAGTACAGGATGTCCCGTTTCAGTCACAGTGGTCTGGGCCGGCAGTGCTGTGTGGGAATTGGGAGTGGGGATGGGGGCTGTAGAGTCGAATTGCTGAGAGATTCAGGAAGCAAGTTTACCAGCAGGCCAGCAGGTGGGGCTGTCTCTATCCCCGTACTTAACTTTTTATTTTCAGTTTTCACTTTCAAAAATTATAATTCAGGTTTAACTCATTTTCACCCACAACTGGAACAACAGAGAATCTACATTTATATCCAAAATAATCCATGATGTTTGAGAAGTGTAAGTAGACACATTGGAAATGTAGAATTAAATAAGAAATGGGTTCCAATGCTATGCAGAGGTTTAAAACATGTGCCCAATATTAAAAAGATATTAAGCAAAACAACTGATTAAAAACAAAAGTGATGAAAAGTTAGATAACATAAAAAAACGAAAATAAAGGGCCTTACCTTTAATCGAGAGTCACACCCTAAAATGCCTTTCAAGAACACCATACAGTATATACTCTATCTATACATTTTACATTATATATGTAAAGTTCTCTTTTGGAGACCAGGTTCATTTGCAATTTATGGAATTCTAAAATGTCAGACTGGAGTACACCCCACTTTCAACCGGAAGTACTCAATCACTCAACCATGAATGCAATGCAACCACATAGGCGCTCCTATAAGTGGCATGCTGGTCACAGAGAAGGCAAAATTACTGTACCAACAAATGTATCCAGAAAGGCAGATTTCAAAGCAAGTACAGGCAATTTTACTAGGAACATTTTAGTTAAAGACTTTAGAACCATAACAAAATGAGTATTGTATTACTGTGCTGTATCCTTGTATTATTTTTCAGATTGAGGGTGTAGATAGCAGGTTGTCCACATTTCATAAAACCACCAAAAATTCAGTTTTCATAGTGACGGACATTTCACACTTACGAACAACCTCCATTCCCAAGGTGTTGGTAACTCTGAGGTTCTGCTGAACTTTCTTACTTTGTACCCGAGCAGGTGGATGTTGGGAAGACGGACAACTTTGTTTTCTTTTTTAATAGCCTGTGTTGAGTGTTTGGCGATGCGCAGTATTGAACAACAGCAGCAGCAATGAGCCTCAAGCACAGGCACAGTTATGGCATGTCCCTCATTGTACTTGGCACTGCAGAGTAGTGTTCATTTAATCAAAAAGCTATGAGGAAAACGTAATCACATTTCAGAAAATAGATTTTGTATTTACTAGAAGACATCAAACATAGTGTAATTCAAATCTGTTTCCTTTATAAGTACTCTTTTCACTCCCCCGTATTCGTCTTCCTTTGAAATATCTCTGAAGGTCCAACACTATCCCCCCACGCCTCCATTCTTGTCCGCAGGTATTAGAATCCTCCAGTGCTGGCTAAGCTGAAACGTGTCCCTCCGTTTACTGGAGTTCTAATTGCAATGGGGCCGGCAAATTAAAAGTGTGGAAAAGAGGGTTGCACCTTCAGATTCTTTTGAAAGGTAGTTCAAACTTGAACTACACAATTATAGGAGCACTGGAAGAGTTAATGAAGTTAAATAAAGGGTATAAAACTTGAACTTTAACAACCAAATGTGCAGGACTGTTCGAATGGGTATGAATATACCGCTCTAAGAGACCCTAGACTGCACAGTACTACACCAGTCAGCATTTGAATTAAAGCCACTTGCTTGTTCAGAGAAGTTGCCTCAATTATGTAGCTCAAAGGCAGACACTTAAGTAAACCTGGGATAACTTTTGTATCTATGTACATACTGCTGGAATGATGCAATGCAAAAGTGATGCTGTATTTTCAATATGCTCTCTGTAGTTCGCAAGGATCTAAAATACATCTTTGTAAACCTTTAATGCATATGATATCCAGGTAAACCAGAGATTGTGTGTTTGTGTTGTTATTTCTATATACTCTGTTACTCCTAATCATAAGGTAAAACTATAAGAGACTATACTGCCTTCATCAGTTTAATTAAAAACCTTTAATGGTTTCTTTACACTAACAAATATGTACATCATAAACCCTGTTACAGTTATTTGAAGGAAATACTCAACAAAACTCACAACACATGTGAAGGCATTCACTGAAATGTTTGTCCACGTGAATTATTGTTTAACCTTGATTCTTCATAGACAGTAGCTGCAAAATTTGGATTTTTGCATATTTTCTTAACCATGGAGAAATCTACATTTTTTTTTTATAGTACCGAAATCACAAACACAGTTACTGTTTGCTGTATTTACAGAAATTAAAATAATAAAAATCTGTTTATTCTTACCATGTATATAACCAGCTTGGCTGGGTAGAAAATTAAATAACAAAGCAACTGAAGTATAAAATGACAACCCTTCTTGGGGTTGAGAATTGGAACACAGGCTTTCTAGTTCCCTACCAGATACCCAGTTGGTATGTAAAACATTTGCCCAGGTTTGCAGCAATTATATTCATTTAAGAGTGTAAAATACACTTTTTAAAGGTAATTTAAATTGTTCTATTCTTAACCAGCTTGTCAACCAGGAATGCAATCTGTTGAACCAGCATGACTGGTTGAAAACCAGCAAACTAGCCAAATTACCAGCAACCCTGACCAGGATAAACCAGTAGCAGTCATTGTCAACAAGGAAGCAAACCCCTTTCCCAACTGTACCATGAAAACAGTCTGCCAAACTCAACCTTAACTGATTCCAGTATCAAACTGGGGCTTCCTACTGCTGTGCATTATATTCCCTGTGCATTATATAACTGAACGTACACAAAGGTCAAAAATTGCTTTTATGTTTGTGTTTAATTCCTTTTTTTTTTAAAGATCTTCACCTGCCTCCAATATTTCCATTCAATTTGAGGATTAAAAGCATCCTTAGCAGTGAATACTAATTAGGTTGCTAGCTGTATCTGAAGGTCAAGTTGTAGACACCAACTAGGACTGACAGAGTCCCATTTCAAACAGGTCCACTGCCGATGGAAATTAATGGCGCAAATTTCAGATCACTTTCAACTCCCAGTGGCAAACGGAACGGTGGCATAATAGATTTAATGAATTTAATATTTATTTAATGAGTAGAAACATGACCAGCTTTTCTCTGGGTCTTTATTAGGCTGCTGTCTTGAGGCCAGCTCAGGTAGGTGAGATGGTGCTCAGTTTGATAAACAACATTATACCTTATAGAGGCATTTTGTTGGAGATGATTTCGATGGGAATCATGAGATTAAAACCGAGTAAGGGGTGGACTTTTTGGGGTTACAAGGTCCTTTGATTTTCACTAAAAAGATTTAAGAATTCAACGATTTTGTTTTTGCAGCACAAAAAATAACTAGGCTGCAAAACCCTAAGTGCAAACTAGCCCCATTCTCCCTTAGACCTAGAAAACTGGACGGACAGGCGGACGGACAGGAATGGGGACGGACATGGTTGGTGGTGGAGATCTGGAAGATCCTTGTGCCTGAGCAGTAATGGGTATCCATAGACGAAATAGAAACCTACTTCAATTTGATGAGCATAACTTTTAAGCTGCCTATAAATAAACTGACAAGACACCTTGATTTTAGAATGGGAAGTATTAGGGATAGATTTCCCACAAATCTAGGCTGGGCCTTGGAAGAGCAGAAAAATCCCTACCATTGGAAGCACAAGTAGATCCCTTAAGACTTGATGCTGCTTCTGAAGCCCTATGATCCAGCCCATTCACC
Organism: Acipenser ruthenus; assembly: GCF_902713425.1. Classification (NCBI taxonomy): domain Eukaryota; kingdom Metazoa; phylum Chordata; class Actinopteri; order Acipenseriformes; family Acipenseridae; genus Acipenser; species Acipenser ruthenus. Next base: position 5,919,155 of record NC_081215.1, read on the forward strand.
CTTGCTTGTAACAACTGATGACCATGTGTCATGCTTTGTGATCTGGTAATCATCCTTCCTCTTTCATACAGATAATAGCTGCCCAACTCTAGGATGTATAAGGAAACAGGACTTCCAGATATGCCATACAAATTTAGGTAAAGCCATAAACTGGCTTGAGGCTGCAGCTGCTCCAGTCCCATCACTGCCAGCAGGGGGGCGCTATTGGGCAGCTGGATTTGAGAAAACCTTTGTACAGAAGATCAAACTATGAAGTAGTAATAATAACAGACCACCCCCAATTAAAGTCAAAACTCCCAAATTAGACCGCATTATCAAATAAAACACAGTGCCAATAGGTACTCCTTTTTCCATGTTATGTATGTGTACTTATTTTGTGTGTGTAATATTTCCATCTATTTAGTTATAGTAACATTTGCAACAATGTTGTTGTTCCCAGTCGGTTTGTGCCAGCATGAAGCCAATTGTCAAAATGTGTGTCTCCATTTCACAATTTACCAGTACAGTGTTTGTATTACCTACATCAACTGGAAAGAGTCTGCTAACGAACAGCCCATAGGAAAAATACATATGAACATACATAAGATTTTACAAGAACATATGCATATATCCTTTCATTTGTAGTAGTTTAAATATATATATATATATATATATATATATATATATATATATATATATATATTAACAGATATGAGCGTTTAATAAATTATATTCAACATTAATGATTTAATTTCTTTTTTAACCGCATCTCATTTTGGAATCATGAATGCCTTCAAATCCAACAGCAGAATGACGCCATTGAGCAGATGCAGAGCTTGATCTAAGGAACATAACTCTCAGAATTCAGCTGTTTAACTTAGCTTTTAACTTACTTTCTTTTTCATACTTGTTATATAAACATAATTATCATACATAAATCTTCCTAGGGTTTTTTTTTATTATTATTATTTTGCACATGAAAGAAATTGTATTATTTCCTAAATAAACCTATTTGAACATAACAAACATGGCTAGTATGACTCCTATAAAATCATAAGAATTCACCGCAGCCAAACACTTGCAGGGTATGATTTTATGAATTGACATACACTGTGAATATATATGTTCCTACATAATGCCTTAATGTTGTCATGTTTTTTTTTCTATGGGACTGCATTCCTGTGCTGGAGATGACAGAAATCTTGAACCTCCCCCTGCATAGCTCTCTACGTTGAAGCACCCCGACTATCTTAAATTAATACACCCCTCCACCCTCCTGTAAGGAAAGGTGCGCTAAACATCTGTGCTCCCTAAAACTTATTCATATAATAATAATTACAGCATATAAATTTATTCTACCATCAATTCTGCAAAGTCTGCCCAACCTGAAAAAAAAATTATCTACTCTAGTCCAGTCAAAATTACATTTCTGTCATTATATGTGGTATTAAAAATCCTAAATACTTCAATATAAAAACATCTCTTTTTTAAAAAAAAAAAAAACAGGTAAAGTTACCTCAAAAACAAATAATAATCAGAAAAAAAACACATCAACACAGTGTTCTGTAAAGTGTCTTGAAGCTCCCAGTGAAATCACTCCTAACTCAGCATGCTCACAAACTCTAGCTCCCTGGCTGAAGGAGCGGCCATTTTGTGTAGGTCACATTAGGCCAAGTACCAGAACAGCAAGGTACAAAATAAGGGAATCATTTCTATATAGAGTGAAGACCAAAAATGTGCACTCAGGGTCCCTCTATGTAAACAATATAGGAAAAGTACACCCAAAACATTTTTCTTTATATAAGTCTTTGTGGAGAATGATGGCATAAGCATTACTGAATCTGTATGATGTAAACTAAAACTATCAACAACAATAATGAAGAGTAGTCTACCCCTGCTTGCCCCCCCTCCCCCAAAGAAGAAGCAAACAAAACACTTTTATCTCTTTCAAATTAGTTCGTCCATTTCAGAATCTGACAAAACTGGGGTCTGGCAAGGTTGACGGGACTCAAGCGATGACACCACAACATGATGAGTGCATCTGATATGTACAGAAG